>NW_017308700.1:80377-87816 GCF_000935625.1 Nanorana parkeri
TTTAAATATATATATATATATATACACATACACACATATATATATAATTATTTTTTTAATTCATATTAGTGGTCCGCAGGATTTAAAACAATGAATTTAGTGGTCCATGACGTCCGCAGAGCTTATGCTCTAATTTACAAATAACACAGAGGAACAGGCAGCTCCAGTATAATATACTATAATATACAATAATTTACACATATAGCCGAGGGGTGCCACAAGCAGATACAGCGTATAATGCTCCTAGAGGTGTGTTAGAGCTTATGTTCTAACGTGCAGATATAAGAGGAAGAACAAGCATTTGAAGTATATTATATTCTATGGCGTTCTTTAGAGTCAATGCTCTAATATACCATTATGACAAAGGCACGGACTCTTATATATACAATGTTCCTGGCAGCCCTGCAGAGTCTATCCTCTAATTTACAGATAAAACAGAGAGACAGGCAGTTAAAGTATATGATGTTCCTGGCAGCCGTGCAGATAGTTGGCTCCGAGTTGTGTCACATGTTGCTGTTGACCTGGATTGAGAGATGTAGGTCATACAAATAAAGGCGTTATAAGAGAGAGGATCTAAGTCAATACTGAGGGAGCGGAGGATGCTGGGAGAGAGAACAAAGGCTGACGAATGTGTTCTATAACCAGTGTTACATGCAAATTCATATGTAACGCGTCTATGAAATGTTATTAAGCTCCCTGGGTCACTGGGCCATTGTGCTGCTGTATACGGCATGCGATTATACGTCTGGAAAGTACTAACATCCAGTCTATGAAATGGGAATAGGAGGGCCACTGCAGAACCAGCATGCTCTATGAGCTGGTGCTTGTAGTTCCACATCCTGCCGATAACATGTTTCCTATTGTTTGTTCCAGTTCAATTCTTAGTAAAATAAATCCGCTGCAATCTGAACGTAAAGCTGGCCATGCACTGTACCACCCTACCGTTCCACAAAAGTAATTTTTTTTTATTTGACTGTTGCCCAGGCCGAGCCAAAAACTGTCGGCCTAATTTACAGGTATAGCGCGGGGCGCATGCAGATCATTAAAAATGTTTACTTTTGTTGAAGGGCCCGGTAGGGCAGGGCCACACACTGCAGCCAGCGGTGTATTTAGGTTTCGCGCTGCCCTAGGCAAGATGAAACTCGCCCCCCCTATCTAAATTTGTCCCACCCCTCCCTGTTCAAGACATTTGGTGGATACAGCTTCTGACAGGTTGCACTATTAGCATTGCAGGAAAGTCAGGGGTCTCAGGTGGGCTGTAAAGGATCTCTGGTGGGCTCTACAGGATCTCAGGCTGAGACCGCCAAAGACCCTGCACAACCCACCATAGACCTTGCACAGCCCATCTGAGTCCTTGCAAACCCCACCAGAGACCCCGCAGAGCCCACCATAGACCTTGCATAGACCCTGCACAGAGACTCTCAGGTGGGCTGTGCAGGACCTATGACGGGCTGTGCAGGGTCCCTTTCCTTGCACGTGCTGCTCCTCTTACCTGCAGCTCCCCAGGTTGCTTCCAGGACATACCGCTACTTCCTACAGCCTGGAGCCACCAGAGCTTTTTCCTCCAGCCACCAAAGCTTCTTCCTCAAACCGCCCGCAGCCTCCGCTGGCTGGGACGCGTCTCCCTTGGCCCCGGCCACGCCTCCGCCTCCACGTTCACCCGGCAGCTCGCTGCCAGGCCCCACCAGCAGCCGAGGCTGCCTAATTTTGTGTGTCCATCCCCGGCTTTCCTCTTTGCAGGCGAAAAATGCCGCCCCCCTGCAAAGTGCCGCTCCAGGCAAACGCCTTGTTTGCCTCGTGATAAATATGCCCCGGACTGCAGCCAATTAGCTTCAATCTTCAATCACTGGTGGTCAGAATTCAATAGCGGGGGAAATTCTCACATCAAAGCCACTTAGCGTGGATGGGAGGAAGAAGCATCTTTCTTGAGAAAAAAATGGCAGCTGTATGGCCAGCTTAAAGTTGAATTCCAAGAAAAAAAGTCCCCATGCATTGGGGCTGCCTTTGCACTGTGAGGGTTAAATATCTGTTTAGGGCTTGGGGAGAGCAAACATTTGATGGGGCCCCCCTGATGACCTCTCTTAGCTGTGAGTAATGATTCCAAAGTCTCCTCTTGAGCATCTGCAGTCATCTACATTGTAGACTTTATGGGGAATAAGAGTTGTCGTCCACTGCAACCACTCCAACCCTTAATGAAACAGTACTGTATTATCTTCACATGTTCTATGTTTAATTTGCCTAAACAACCTAATGGGGCCCCCTTCCACACCCAGGCCCCATGGCAGCTGCCTGGGATGCTATGGCTATAGTTACGCCAGTGGTATTGGGGTACCTGGGAAAAGGAGTTTTACTTACCTGATCCCCTCTCCCGTCGGGCTCCAGGGCTCTTCACCCCTACGTTCCAGCAGTTAGAGGCCCACTGACATCATCAAGTACAATGCAGGGTCCATAGCCCTTCTACACATTCTACACATAGCCCTTCTATACATGCGGATGCTGAGGACAGTCCACAAGTTGGAGGAGAGGGATTGGAGGAGAGCACCAACTGCCAGGGGAACGGGGATCAGGTAAGTAAAACTGCTTTACCCCCATACCCTAGACCAGGGATACTTCAACCCTCCAGCTGTAGTGAAGCAACAAATCCCATCATGCTTCTGCCTATGGGAGTCCTGTCTGTGATTCGTGGGACTTGTAGTTCCAAAACAACTGGAGTGCCGAGGTTTCCTACCCCTGTCCTAGACCTAAATGAGCATTTAACCCTTGTATTGCAGGGGCAGCCCCACACGAGGGGACTATTGTTTATCCCCAAGAATAAGAGATCATTGTAGAAATGCACAGACAAGTGAACAGACCTCAAAGTGCGACACGCGCCAAGGTATATTCTTCGATGTCTGTTCAATTCCACAATAAACCTGCAGTCACGCACGAGAATGAAGCCGTTTTATTGTACTGAAGTTGTGTTGGATGGATCAGGACCGAGCAAGGGACTAAAAGGCGTGATCCTTCAAGCGTGGGGTATGTAAAGCCGGCCACCTTGCGGCAAAGTTTTTGTTGTTTCTATTTATTATATGTTCCAATTGCCCAATTTTTATTTCCAGGCCAGTCCTAGTGTTGTTTCTTCATGTCGACAACTGTGAAATGAGTCTGCTAATTCAGACCTTCTGCTTCAGAAGAACAAGTAACTGCAAGAAAATATCTGAAATACCATTTTGTTTGTGCCTTTGCTTGACATCAGATGAGAGGTAGAAGAGCCCCATAGAAGCTGAGCAGAGATAGAACTGCATATGGCCCCGCTCACAGATTTCTGCGCATGTGAATGCGTGCCAAAACGTGAGTGCAATGCTTGTTAATGGCACCAGAAACAGGGCAGTCAAACACGTCTTTGCTTGCGTGACGAATGCCCTAAAATGCATGATCAAAAAAGCGTGAAGCTCGCCGCTGAAACTGCTGCATGATCATCTTTGCTGCGTCTGTCGTGCGTAGGGGCAGCCCATTGAAATGAATAGGCTGCCCTGTGCAGCAGAATGGCAAATGCGGCAAAACGTACATACATATGACATGTGTTTGTGCACACCACAAGTGTAAATGGGGCAAATAAGATTGCCTGGGGAGGTGGCACATTTTGAGTGACCAGCGTTGAGTCTGTTCCCGTTAGGGTTCATTTAACACAGGGATCAATCCTGGCTTAACGCAAAGACCTCATCGCATATCCTTACATAACGCACACTAAAGCACAAGCATTTTATGGCTCGTGCACACGGACAGCTGAGCTTGTACAACGTAAATTCTGGCGTATTCAGGTGTTCTGCAATGAAGGAGTTATGTCTATACATATAGATACTGTTTACAAGTAATGGCGTATATCCGCATACAGCCATTGACTTCTGTGTGAAGCTGTACACAGCCCCTGTGGCTCCCTGGTAGGGGGAAATAGGCTTAATGTACATTGTACAGGCTCAGCCACCTGTGTGCATGAGCCATGAGTCCCCGTTCACACCTTCCTGCTTTGTGAACACGCGCCACACGAGCGTCACGTGCGTACTTTGATGGCCATTCACAGAACGCGTCAAAAACATGCAACGTGCTTGTGGCGCCATTACTTGTTGGACTACCTTACTTGCACAGGTACCAGGATTTACGTGACCCTGGATGATGCCTGAACAAAGATGATGCCATCCTTCTGGATAGAAAAGCAGAAGGCATTAGGATGCATGTGCTTTACATGAAAAAGTGTCTGGCATATGGAGGTAGAACAGCCCTGAAGAAGTCTATGGGTCTTGTCTCCTGGCTGGGAGGCAGAGGTAGAAGGGCCCCATAGAAGTCTATGGACTCTACTGTGCAGGCGCAGCCAAGAGAGAGGGGGCTTGTGGCACTTGATGCAAACAATCCCCTGGGGCCGCAGGTGTCCGAACAAGGTAAGTATACATTTGCTGAGGAGAAGCATGGGATCTATTAGGTCAGGGAAGGGGGGGGTGTATAAGTGCACTTTGTTTTAAAGTGCGCTTGTCCTTTAATTCCTTATAGTTACAAAGTGATTTATGTTGAAATAGAAAAACACATGGCCATCAGTTTTGACCTCCCACAAGATAAAAGGGTTTTTGAAGAAGGAAAGCAAAGCAAGCAAACCTCCTGTCCTGGCCCCACTGACCATACTATGTTGAGTGATTTAATTTTGCATTAACTCAGTTTAGAGAAAACCATTGAAAGCCTTTTGAAATCACATTGATGCTTGGTGATTGTTCATGTGGGGGTAGGAGAGGGTCCAGGGCCCTGTGTAAACTCTATCTGCATGGTCTCAAGGCTGGCACTGGGCTTATTTCTTCACCTCCAGTGGAGGAGTGAAGGGAAGAGGACTATGAAGTATGAGGCATTGAAGAGAACCGGTTTCTTTGCCCTACATGAAAAACTCATCTGCAACAGATTTACATTGACTTTGAATATATTCTGTACACTTCAATATGCATAGTAATAAATTAACTTGTCTCCTTCCAAATGGAACAAGCCCAGTTTGTATAACTCTTGATTATAAATGTCCCATCCCTTTTATTATATAACACAGTACTCTATATTGCATAGGGGGTGAAGAGGTAAGAGCGTGCACCGCACCCCTGCTAATTACAATATAACAGCAACATATAAAATCAAATGAGGCTTTTTAGGTGCCAAGAACTTTTTACAAACTCATGTCTATAGAAAATAATATTTTCTTAATCCATGATAAAACATTTTCTTAAAAACAGTAGTGCCTATGTCCACCTTGTTCCATTATAATCATATTGCATCATAAAGATTTTATACACACAAGGTATTTTAAATACCGATAGTAATACAATCTTGACGTAAAGACTCGACGCATTTTGCGATATTGCTTCTTCAAGATTAATCCACAAATGGATAATTATATATTATAGCCATGTAACATATCACAAGGTACAAAACATGATTATGTTGATCATTATCCAGATACCCTATATTGCCAAAAGTATTGGGGCCCCCCTCCAAATCATTGGATTCAGGTGTTCCAATCACCTCCATGGCCTCAGGTGTATAAAATCACGCACCTCGGCATGCAGACGCTTCTACAAACATTTGTGAAAGAATGGGTCACTCTCAGGAGCTCAGTGAATTCAAGCGTGGTACCGTGATAGGTTGTCACCTGTGCAATAAGTCCATCCGTGAAATTCCTTGTTACTAACTTGATCATTTCCTTATTCTACTTGCCTGACAGTCTGGGGACAATCAAGAACGTCCGGCACACACTACATCCCTTTTATTAATTTAGTTGTCAACACAAGCATAATACCTGGGCACTTGAAAGTTGTGATGGCATCAGAATTCCCCATACTGAGTGTCAAGGGTCAACTCCAAATGTTTTGGTGGGTACAGGTGCATTAAGTCACCCGTTGTCTTCTGATCAAGACTTCTTGTAGCAGTTTGTTTCTCCAGCCCAGCCTATTGTACCATAAAGCCCAATTCCGGCCCCACAGATTATAGGGAATGCCTCCAGGCTTCCAACCCCATCATTCGGGTTTGTAATGCCAGCAGCCCATGGTCAGCTGACCCATTTAATGGAAACTATATTGATTTTGGGTCAATTCCATTTACCTTTTATTTTTTATGTTGATAGGTTTTTAAAGGAATGTTTTTATCTGGTTTTACTACCAACATAAAATGTTAGTTTATAAATAACCACTTAAAGAGACCCCCTGGGCTCCTACGAGAGCATGTCTTTTTTTTTTGTCAATTTCTTGTAACATTTGAAAAATTGAAATAAAGATTACATAGAAAAAAGGAGACCCACTGACCCGCGGAACATTGCCCCCTTTTTTCCCCAAGTATTGATGTTATTGTCTGAACTTGCTGTCGGAGAAATCTGATTATTCACTGAACATTCACTTACCCTTAAAGGAAATAATTTATAGTAAACAATACTTCCTTCTCCTCACCCAACCCACCCAGGTAGGAAGCACTATGACCTTTAGTTATTCTTGTGACATATTCCTGTAATTCCTTCCTGTAATTATAGTGTATCTAAACCCAAACACGTGAGAAAAGACGCATTGCAGCATGTGTTCCTGTAATATCTTTTCTTTGTTTTAATTTCCTGCTTTCAAAGTCATGACTAAGGTAGCCCAGAGGTCCCCCTTTAACAGCCAACCACCCCCTTTACCTACAACTCCCCATCCCCTTTCTTCCAATTAATACACACACACCAGGGCTGGAGTTTAAATGGCCACAGCAGCCTTTTATTACAAAACTTTATAAATAACTCATAAATAACAACAACAATAACCAAATAACCGTACAGTAGGAATCGTTTGGTTTCAAGGTCCTTGAAGGCACTATAACTATCCAAAAACTGACCTTTCTTAAAACCTGAATGCCCCCAGCCGCCATATAGCACCTCTGGGACGTAATTAAATTGCCAGCAGACCCACCGTGGTCCCTATTACCAGGTCATACCGTTTGACCTTACCACCACAGAAGGCCACCCACACCACCGATGTGTCCCCCCGTCAAATTATCCAACCCAGACAAATGCCTGCAAGGATCCAAACCGCCACAGTGCTGCGACAAACTTCGACACCACCAAAACCATACCATAAGTCTGTTCCTTCTCCTGGTCACACTGGACTCCTGGAACTCCTCTTTCCTGGATACTCTCCAAAGCCCCTCCTGGAAAGCCTCTCCCCTCCAATCCCGTGAGTATCCCTACTCTAGCCAGCTTCTCACCTTTTTTTTTTAACCCTTTTCTCTCCTAGTTCCCCTTCCCACCCTTGTCATGTAGGCCTTTGCTTATTTCTCTTCTTTCCATAGCTCCCGGACTGTCTTTCCTGGTGATACTACCACGGTGTATACATGGGCACTTCCTGTTCTGGAGTGGTATTGCTTACTCCATTCAGGTGTTGTTGTCACCCTTTCCTGTGCATTCTGACACC
>NW_017308700.1:87984-93979 GCF_000935625.1 Nanorana parkeri
TTGCCCCCCAACCTTCCCAGTGTGAGACAGGTGGATCTTGCACATCTGTATGTACAGTGTCTGGGTCAGTGCAGGGTACAGAAATGGCAGCCATGGTCTGGCAGCCTCAGGTTACAGCCTTTTGTTCCATGGAAAGCTCAGTGGGACTGGGGGCCACGGGGACATGATTAGAATAATGTGATTTCGTTATTATGAGCAATGGGGAAATGAAAAATGTAGATAAATGGTTAAATTAAAAAAATCTGCAAAAAAGACAGCTAAGGAGGAAAGGGGAAGAAGGAGTTAAAGAGAGACTGTCATGTGCCCATTCAGGGCTGAGTGATAGGGCCTCCTATTGGCTGAACAAACCACACTCTCCCGCCCCTGCAGGAGTCCACCTCGAGTCCGCTCCACTATTGGATGGTGTCAGAGCTTATATGGGTGCATAATGTAAGGTCAAAGCAGAAACACTGGAGTCCACCGTGTCGTTCTTGTGCCCCCTTACCTTCCTTCCCCCTTCCAGTAATGACTCAGCAGCTCTCCAGCCTAATCATTTCTTCCTCAAAGCAACTACATGGCTCCTGTATGGAGGAGGTCACTTGCCCCGAGCACAAAAACTCTATGAATATATATTCCTCAGTAGCCACATAAGACATAAATCCACTTTATGTGCATCAAATGGCTTTGCAAACCTAGTCTGTGGGTATGTGCAGAGAGCAGAGCTGTGGGAGGGGACCAGTAGGCCCCACACACTACAGGCTGCCTGTAGAAAACTAAAGAGGAGGCGGAGACAAGACCAGTCACCCTGCAAAAGAAGAGAGAGCAGCAGTGACCGGTCTTTATTACAGGAGGAGGCGGAGACAAGACCAGTCACCCCAGTAAACCACACACACTACAGGCTGCCTGTAGAAAACTAAAGAGGAGGCGGAGACAAGACCAGTCACCCTGCAAAAGAAGAGAGAGCAGCAGTGACCGGTCTTTATTACAGGAGGAGGCAGAGACAAGACCAGTCACCCTGCAAAAGAAGAGAGAGCAGCAGTGACCGGTCTTTATTACAGGAGGAGGCGGAGACAAGACCAGTCACCCTGCACAAGAGGAGAGAGAGCAGCAGGGAGCGGTCTTTATTACAGCAGGGGGCGGAAACAAGACAAGCCACCCTGCACAAGGAGAGAAAGCAACAGTGAGCGGTCTTTAATAAAGTGGCTGAAAGAGGCCGGAGGAGATCAGCAGCATTGAGATTGGGAAAAAAAGGGTAAAAATGGATTTAATTAAAAAATAAAAAAGGCGATTGTTTATAACACACAGACAATGCTTCAGCCAAATAAATGTGATCCAGTTAGGTCCTCTGTAAAAGTTAATTGCTCTATTTTTATTGGTTGTCTGGGTGTCTCTTTATATAGCGCTTCCTTTGTTTTTATTACACTCTATTTTTTACTTTTTTGTTTTTAGGTCAAACCACTTTTATAGAAGCGTCAGCTGCTGCAGGCCGTAGCGGTTCGACAACACCCACATGTTCAGGCACACGCAGCAACAAATATGTCACTGAAATATCTGGGATGTGAAGTTGTCAAATAGTTTCAGGCGGCATAGTGAACATTTTTATGGTGAGAAGGCTGGGGCAGCCGAAGTGTCTGGATCATGGAGTTATGTGAGAATGCAGCGCCCTCTAGTGGACAGCATGCAGGCTGACATGGTGATTCAGCTCAGCTAGGGCTTGTGAAAGGAGTTGTAAAGTCCCGGCGTATCCTCTGCTGTTAAACAGGGGCGTCAAGAGGCAGGGTGTCACCCGGAGCGGATACTGGGTGACATCCCGCCATGACATCATCGCGCATGGGCGGCCATCTTGGTGATACCTGCCGGCGTCCATTACCAAGATGAGAGAGGAAGGAACGTTCACCCGGCGGCATAAGATATGTCGCCGGGTCCCCTCCTCTCTCTCCTGCAACTGTCGGGCTCTCGGTCCATGACGAAGTGCCTGACTTTTCAGAGGGGGTGACACCAAAACTGTCAGTCATTTTGGTGTCACCCCTCCAATGGTGTCACCTGGGAGCGGTCCGCACCCCCCTTGTGACGCCACTGCTGTTATAACATCATCATTGTAATAGGAATACACACTAGAGTTGTTTTTGATAATGCAATCAAAGCTTACTTTGCCAAAAAATGCTTTTGTTTTTAATATGCATGCAGTGTAAGTACTTGATATCAGCCTCTTGCAGCCCCTGTGCAGCAGAGCTCAGATGAGGCAAGGGTAAGCAGCACAAATAGCCAATTAGGTGTACTGCAAGGAGCATGCTGACAGGAGGTGAGATCAGAATGACCACGAGATGCGCTCATCAGTCTTCTGCTTCTCCATTCACCGTCCAGTCAGCGGGGGTGGGGAGGAGACTAATTAATGAAAGTTCAGGGAGCGATCAGGTCCCTTCTTGTACCGTGTGCCAGGGCTGTGTACATCTCAGGACTGAAAGAAAAAATCGTGGATTGCCCCAGCATAGGTTCCCTGTACTATCTCTCCCCCTCAAATACATTGTATATAGAAAAATATGGGGGGAAAAAGGGTTTATGGAGAGATAAGTATGGCTCATGCATATAAAAGTGTTATCAAAATTTATTCAATATAAAATACAAAATACAGTCTCAGGCCGAGTGCTTATAAATCTATATACATAATAAAAACCATTATCATCGATTATACAAAATCCAAATGCATAGCTGGCATGATAGTCCCGGTAGTCAAAAAATTCCATGATTTAATTGTATAAAAAAATATAATAAATATATTGCATAATTGTCTCGATATTCCCAACGCGTTTTGCAAAATTAGCTTCTTCAGGGGGACCGGTACTTAACACTCATGCATCTGCAGTATCTGAGATAGGGACAATTATGAGGAGGGACGAGATGATCAGGTGGCTGGAACACAGCCAACCCCCCATTTCGTCCCCTTATTTTCTCCACCCGGGACCCCGGGGCATCAAGGAGTGAAGCGCCTGGGAAATTTCACGGAGACATAGCCTGTCCCGCTGGAAAGTCTCTACTGAAGGCATCTGTCAAGAAGTGGTCTGAATCCAGTGACGTAGTAATCCTAATCTCTCAGCCTTAATATAAACCAACGAGGAGATAACTGATGTGCTTCGGCTATCGGCTCCACACGAGATTGGCCACATCTCAGGACTGGATGGGCAAGAATGCAAATCCTCCGGCAGCTAAAACCGCTTCCTTATATGTATTTACATCTGCGGACAGGATTTCAGGACGGGCCTCACAGCTTATGTTTCCCATTATTTGAGATTGTAGATAAGGAAAATGGGCCAAATGTGCAACACAGTGAAAATTAAAGACAGCTTTACTCCTGGCCCCGTGTCCCACATTCCATCCATATTACTCCATATATAGGAAGGTTATTGGCCACCACTGACTAGGCCTAAGGCCTTTCCTGCTGGTCATACCTTAGCAGTATCTAGAAGACACTCATACTTCCTTGTGTGCAGGAAGGGATACGAAGACTCTGACCCATGAGTTTGTTTTTGGGTCATTCCCGCCATCATGTCCTATTGGTGTCCTTTTGCCTGGACCACAACCTCAGGATGATTCAGCCAAACCCGCTGACCCACCTTACTCCTGGTCAAGGAAGCTCCTCAGATGATGGCTCCTTCCAAAGGATCAGCACCTTCTGCTGTGACGGCCTCCAGCAATTAGTTATTTTATCTCCAAATTCCAAAACTGGACTCTATTTTATCACCCGAGGTCACCTGGCTTGTGAGTGAGGCGAGCCACCCCCTCTTAAAAGTTGGGCACTAGGTCATGGAGCAAGAGGCCCAACAGCAGGACGGGGGAGGAACCGGCGGCAGACCTGATCCCAACCTGTCAATATCCCCTCTCACCATGGACGTCATAACGCATGCTGGTGACACCCACACTCCAGGGTCCGTCTGATTGAAAGCTACAGACCCCCTGCATTCTCTTATCATGTTAAACATCCACAGTGCCCAGTAGTCATGTGACTCGTCCAGTAGTTTGATTGTAGAACGTAGCAGTTTTGTTGCACGTTTGCCAAGCGCGGCCATGCTCAACATGAAGATCCTCTTAATATTCCACGGTGCCCATTCATTCCCGAGCATTGTGTCGCTTGAGCTTTTCGTGGGGCAGAAAAATGCCCCATTTTGGCCCCGTCGACTTCAATACACATGTAACGCGCGTTTGTGCGCCATTCCGCATCTAACAGCGGTTTCCTCCTCCTACTAACTGGCTTTCCATCGACTAAAACAAACAAAAAACGCTCAAAACACGGGTACAAACGCACATTTAAAGTGTAAATGGGGGTGATTGTTAATGACAGGTCCTCTTTAATGTATGGAATGTGTAAATGGAAGGACTGTAATCACCAGATGCAGCATTCCATCCTCCTCCCCCTGCGACACAGAAGAAGGAAATCACAGGCTGTGCCTGGCACACTTTTGCCTTCATATAGTTATACAATGTATCTGGGTCAGCCAGCATTTATATAATGGCGTTGGGTCACTTTTCCGTTCTTATCGGGTTATTCTGTCAGCTGGAAGTAATTGGGTCATTGTCAGGCGCAGGTTTATGTAAGCGGTGATGCAACGTGTACCCGTTTCTCTTGGGGAATGTTCTTATTACATAATGTGTGCGGTTGTCAGGCAATAGTTATATAAACCTCATAATAGAGACTGCCTTAGGGGCGGCAGATCTTTTTCTGAGTTCTTAAAGCTGAACTCCCGGCACAAAAACATTCATTTTATTTTATTCCTCGATAGCCCCAATGGATATGAATCCACTCTCTGTGCACCAAATGAGCTTATGAACCCCGATGTTACCTTGTAAAAGTACCAGTGACATCATCACTGTGCTGCCTATAGCCTGTGCAGAGGGAAGAGCTGTGGGAGGGGTCCAACAGGTTCAACCCACTACAGAAAACTACAGGTGGTGGGCGGAGATAAGACCAGTCACCCTGCACAAGGAGAGCAGCAGTGAGCGGTGTTGATTACAGGAGGGGGCGGAGACAAGACCAGTCACCCTGCACAAGGAGAGAGAGCAAGAGCTGGGCGGGACACCAGCCAGAGTGTCCCGCTCAGCTCCTAGCAACCAGTTACATCAGTGAGCTGGGCGGGGTGCTGTCCAGACCGTCACAGGTTGCTAAGATGTTCTGGCCGGAAAGGAAACCCTATTGTAGGGATGCCCTTGGATATTAGGATGCTTCCACTTCCACTAATCATGTTGGCGATTTCCCTTCTTTGTGGATTTTTGGTTGGATTTTTATCATACTGTTCCGACTGCAAATAAAACAAAACAAGAGCTTCCTTTATCGTAAATCAATTCATTTATTTACAAAGATCACTTTCAGAATCAAGAATAAGACATTGTAGATTGAGGTGTAGGGAGAGTGAGTGTGGGGGGTGGGGGGGGGGGGGTTACTGGTTTATTATGTAGCCCTGTGTTCTAGAACCAGGGAGGGGGTAATGGGGGAACGGATGAGGCTATATCGGGATGAGAAGTACAGATGATTGAAGAGTTAGGGAGTTAAAGTGGACCTTACAGTGACCTGGCAAGTCTGCATGAATAAAATCCTGCCACCATCCACATCGCCAGCTATTTTATTCAGACAGCCAAGGATGCCCTAATACCTAAGCAGTGACGGCTTCAGACAGCCAAGGATGCCCTAATACCTAAGCAGTGACGGCTTCAGACAGCCAAGGATGCCCTAATACCTTAGCAGTGATGGCTTCAGACAGCCAAGGATGCCCTAATACCTTAGTACTGACGGCTTCAGACAGCCAAGGATGCCCTAATACCTTAGCAGTGACGGCTTCAGACAGCCAAGGATGCCCTAGTACCTTAGCACTGACGGCTTCTATAAAAAAAAAAAATCTGCTGATAGGTCCACTTGAAGTCTAAAGTATGTTAATAATTATGGGAGTGGAAGGAATGGTGAAAGAAGAAGAAAAATGATGACGGGAAATGAAAATATTTACATCAAACAACAATACAAAGACATATA
>NW_017308700.1:93993-101588 GCF_000935625.1 Nanorana parkeri
CAGGCATTCCCTCACCTCATTTCTTTCTTATGTGAGCCTGCAATGGGGGGACACAACAAAAATGAATACCTGGTTACATGGAGATCAGACGTATCTCTGATATATGAGGTACAAGGGGCTGTGTGGTCACAAAGATCTGTGTTTAGAGGGGCAGCGCAATCAAAGTCCACAGGGGCATGCAACGTAGATTGTAAGAGTACCAAAAAATTGCCTTCTAAAATCAGGTCAAAAGGTTGTGCTGTCCTGCTTCCTATTTCAAAAGGGAGAAGGGATTACTGCAGAGGGTCAAGTTTGAAGGACCTATGCTCTACAAAACCCTCAGCATGACACTGGGAGGAACTATGGTGTCAACCATGGCCAAAGTTGGGTGGGCTGATGTCTCTGGAGGGTCAACACTGCAGTGCACACTCTGATCTGTGGTGACACCAGAAGTGGCAGTATGACCACCATTTTATTGTGTTGCCACCAGTACAACCCATAGGAACTCTGGCCTAGGTAGGGACTATGGTTTATTGCCCTTTACATCATGATAATTAATATAAATGGTAAGGCACATTGGTTAGGGCAGGGGTGGACAAATTAAATGCAAGTGAGGTGCCAGGCTGTCCAATCCAGAAGCCACCGGGATATTTTTTTAGGAGCCAGCTCCATTGACAACAACTAGAGAGAACCTCAAAAGTAATGTAGCTGTAATTTTTAGGGAACATGGACTACCTGGCTTCTGGGATTCGTCCAGTCCTGGGGTAGAGGTAAGCAATGCTACAGATGACAAAAATAATTGCCTTGACTTCCACTTTAAGGGTGATGAAAGTATGGAAATGTGTTGCAGAAGGACAAGAAGGATGTAGTGAAAGGAATAAGACTTGGGTAAAGCACAGATAGAGATGCATGGACCCTGGATGGAGGTGAGGCACATGGGAGTCCAGGAGAGGTGTCAGAGAAGAGGCTTGATGATTAGAGAAGAACTTAGGACATCAAAAAGAGTCAGAGGCTCAGCTATAGGAACCTAATAATAAAAAAGAGGCTGAAATGTCACTGATCTACAACAGTAATGGAGGCTGTGGATTGGGCAGAAGCTGGATACAGAGATATACAATGGAAACTGAGATATGATACAAGGATGGTGGATACAATAGACAGAGCCTGCTAATGGACGAGAAGAAAGAATGAGCATGGATGCCTAGGGAAGAGAAGAGATTGAAATGGTGACAATGGAGGGGAACATGGTAAAGACATGGGTTGGTTAGATCTAAGACTGACACCAAGAGCATACGGTGGAAAAAGAAAGAAGTGAGGCCAATGGATTCAAGGTGGTTAAATAAATCAAATCAGAATTAGGGAAGGGGGACAGAACCCAATGAACAAGTACCTACAAATGTTTTTCCTAAAGATGACTACGCCAAGCCATTCCACCCCCATTACCCTACACTGAAATATGTACCAATAAAGCCGATCTGCTGGCGAATATAGAATACATATGAATGCAGCTCCGTATTCAATAATACATCATTTCTTTTGAAGTACAAGCAGTGTAAGTACCTAAATTTGGCTGAGTGTGGTCCCTGTACACCAGAGCTCAGACTGGGAAAGAGAGAAGCAGCACAAGGAGCCAGTGGTGCTTCAGTGCTCATGTACTAAGTAGGAACATGCTGATAGTTGGACTGAGCTGACCTAATCAATCTGCTGCTTCTCGTTTCAATGTCCAGTCATATGTTGGTGGTGGTGGTGGTGGTGGGTATACAAGGCCTGTAATTGTTACCAGACTGCAGCAGAGACAAATCAGGTCTCCTTTCCTGCCAGACACAGGAATGGACTGCACAGCAAAGCAGCTCCCTTCTATACATTTCGTATGTGTATTTAGCTGTTTGCCTGGAGTTCTGCTTTATCGCCATCCATAGTCTGATATTTGATTAACTGGCACTGGGGTTTATCCAATGACAACCTAACATATGAAAACCTGCATTAGGCGGCAAGAAGAAAATGGCGCTCATATGGACATACCTAGAAGTATCACACACATTACAAACATCAACTGTACATCAGTAACATATTCAACCCAACAGATCATTCTCCGACCATCAGAGAAGCACATGATGGGCATCAAATTCAGGGGAGGACTGGGAAAGTTTGGCCTGGGAGGCAACAACTGGTGGAGTTAGGTGTAGGATTAATGTGCACCGCACAATGTGTGCCGCAGTACCACAGTGATTGGTGGCCATGGGGAAAGGCGGCTGTTTGTGACCACGGTTTGTAACACACCTTTCCACACACTATTCTATAAAAGGGGGACTGTAAAGGATGAATTGTGAGGGAAGAAATAGTTCTGAGCCGGACAAGATGACAGCTGCTCTGTGAAAATGATATGGACTAACCGCAATAGAATGGTAAATAAGACACCGGGCCCTCATCATCACATCTAATCCTTATCACTGAGCTTCCTTTAACAAATGAGCCCAACACATGTCACAGTTTTGCATTCTTCCAGCATTGCCTTCCATTGCAGCTCCCTGCATTCAGACAGTCAGTGCTGGAGGACTTCTATTTGCCAGGACACAAGTCTACAATAGGTAGTTATATAACGCCCAGCAGCTGTCATTGACTGCGGGTCCCTCGCTGATTGGGGTCCAAAGGGCCACTGTCATAAAGATGGCCATACAATGGCTGTCTTTTCTTCTTCTGGGAGTTGAATGAGAAAAAAATGCTTGATTTTCCTATCAATGCTAAATGCCGGATTCCCCCATCCACACTAAACACTCGATACCCTCATCCACACTAAACGCTCGATACCCTCATCCACACTAAACGCTCGATTTCCCCATCCACACTAAACACTCGATACCCTCATCCACACACGCTAAACGCTTGATTTCTCCATCCACACTAAACCTTGGATTCCCCCATCAACACTAAACCCTGGATTCCCCTATCCACACTAAATAATAGATTCCCCCATCCACGCTAAACCCTGGATTCCCCCATCCACGCTAAACCCTGGATTCCCCCATCCACGCTAAACCCTGGATTCCCCCATCCGCGCTACACCCTGGATTCCCCCATCCGCGCTACACCCTGGATTCCCCCATCCGCGCTACACCCTGGATTCCCCCATCCACACTAAACCCTGGATTCCCCCATCCACACTAAACCCTGGATTCCACCCATCGACGCTGAACACTAGATTCCCCCCATCTACGCTACACGCTCGATTCCCCCATCCACGCTACACGCTCGATTCCCCCATCCACGCTACACGCTCGATTGCCCCATCCACGCTAAACACTCGGTTTCTCCATCCACGCTAAACACTCGGTTTCTCCATCCACGCTAAACACTCGGTTTCTCCATCCACGCTAAACACTCGGTTTCTCCATCCATGCTAAATGCTTGATTGCCCCGTCCTTTGGTTCCCTTCACTGAAGTGAAGAACAAGTTCGCCTCAGCTGATCCAACATCTGGATCGGCTGAGGCAAGCGTTGACAGTGCTGCAGCCACTGTTTGTCTGAATATTTTCGAACTGGCTTTATAGACAAAAATCGGCTTTTGACAAATGAGAGGGCCACACACTGGTCAGACAAAATTCGAGCAGTGTATGGCCAGCTCGCCATGTGTGATTATCTCTGGGGAAGGGGAACCCCCTGAGGGTGGGGGTGCCAATCAGCCCAGTCCTCCCCTTGGAAAAACTCCTGATGCTGTGAGACAAAAAAAGGAGATTTCCTCTCTCCAGAAATGTATACACTGCATTACAGAATACCCCCCACATGCAGATCATGGAAAAGAATGTCATCATTGTGACCCAACAGGAAGCAGTGTCACAATTATTTGGCAGTTTGACATTTGACGAGACAACAACAGGTTTTGCTTTTTTCTTCTGTTTCAGACAGAATCACATTACAGACAACAAGCCGGTCCATTGTATATTACAACACTGTGTCACTTCGAGTGTCCTTTGGCAAGTTTCTTTGTAGCACCAAACGTTTTTGTGACGTCACATCGCAGGGAACAGCTGATGCATTTTAGATCACGGAGAGGATAACTGTTGTGTGGTTTTGTTAAAAAAATAACAGACAAGTAAAAAAAAATCTTCTCAAGGATATTTGTTAGTGATACATTATGAATTCCACTAAGAATGTTGTCTACACTCCAAGATATTCTAATACCTGCTCTTATTTAGGCACAATAGGATATGCTTTTTTTTATATCTGAGAGATCAATTTATAAACAATTCGCAGGGCCATTTGCTCTGCAAGTATCTGTGAACATTCACCCAGTGCCAATATACGCACAAACAACCGTTCTTTACATTTTTTCCATTCCAAGTATAATTAAATGTGAATGTTTTCATTGTAACATCACACTATGGCCACTAGATGATGCTGAGGAGCTTATTTCCTATGGTCCTTTGGCGCCATCTAGTGGCCATAATGAGATATTACCATCAGAACATTCAAACATTATTTAGATCTGATTAAATCCAAAGAACGTTTCTTTGTGCATACAGTATATTCGCACAGGGTGAATGTCCACAGATATTTTTAGGGTGAATTGTTTATAAATCAACACCTTATCGTGACCAAAATAAAGTAGATATTTGAAGGACATCTTGGCGTCCGAATAACATCCTTACTTGTATCTGCAGAATAGTTCCATCTGTCTCTTTTGCTCTAGCACCAAATAGGTCTATCACAGCAAGGAGAATCTTCTCTCCCTAGAATATGGAGTCCATGAGGAAATGGGTGTTCTAATCGGGCCCGTTCCGTGTCACCCCTTGCTCGGAGAATATTTTCTTCAACTGGGCCACCTCTGCCGAAAGCGAGGCAAGCTGGGATCGCAAGTCGTTGCTGTCTGTGGCTTGCGCCGCTATCCCATCTTGCCCCTGACCGTTCCACCGCCCCCGCTGACAGTGCATTGGCTGCTGGGCAAATCCCGGGGCCACTTCTGGAGCGTAACCATTTATTTCTCTCGCCATGGGAGCTGCAGGATGAGGCCCATCCTCCCCCGGAGCACAGGACTTAAACCGCAACTTATGTGGAAGGCTCCTGAAAGCATCAGGAAGAGTGTCCAGCCTCCTTTGAGGAATCTCCACAGTCTCTCCTCCAACAGCGCCGTAATAATTTATACTCGTAGGCTGCAGGGGTTGCGGTTCTGGTTCGGGGACCCGGTCCTCGAAGAAAACGGGGCTTCCAACACTAGGCGTAGAAAAGCCAGAGTCTTCTGAATGCGGCATGGGCGGAGGAGGGTTAGGAGGAGGAGGCTCGTGGAGGTTGCATGGTGGGACATAAGCTCCTCGAGCCTCCTCGCACGGATCGCGTACCAGGCCAAAGCGGAAACGGAGGGCAAGGAGTTCAGCCCGCAACCTCGCGTTCTCCTCAAGCAGCGCAATGACCCGCCCCTCCAGGGCTAGATCTCCAGCGCGCCGCTTCTCCCGCGAACGCTTGGCGGCCTCGTTGTTCTTGCGCCTTTTATCCCAGTAGTTGTCGTCTTTACTCTCATCCGGCGTAAATTCACGGCGCCTCCGAAGGTTGGATGAAGAAGGCGAAGAGCTGGGCGAGGAAGAAGAACTTCGGCGACCAAGGAGGGAACGGGCAAGGAGGAGGCCAGAGCCGGACAGAAGAGATCCGGCGGAGCTGGAGTCGTCAACCTGCTGATTCTGCGGGGTAGGGCCATAGGGCTCAAGGGTAGGAGGAGCCTGGTGAGGAGACAGGTCCTCCGAGGTGGAACAAAGCACAGGCCCGTTCATGTTCGGGTGGGGGGAGAGGGCCGGAGGGGAGAGGTCACTGAGCTGCGCCAGGATTGTTTGCGTCTGGAGGTCAGATGAGGACAACTGTTCTGAGAAAAACAAAAGAGGAAATTAGTCATTTGCTGATATTGCAGGCAACACTGATGGGCATTGTTCTGCTTCTGTTCAGGGGATGATGTTAAAATGAAACACATGTAATAGTAAAATATCAGACGCCAATTTACCGAAATACTTGATATGCAACACAAATATAGAAGTGGAAAAAAAAATATCCCAAAAACCGAACGGTTCAGTCATTTAAAGTGATTTTCCAAAATGTTACATATAAATTAGTGACTTGTAGTCAGTGTCCCCGGAGAGCAAATGTCACCACTGATAACAGTGAGCGAGCAAATACGGGACACCACTCAAGTACTATTTCTGTGCATCCGACACACACACACACACACACACACACACACACACACTGGATGCTACCTGCTTAAAGAGCTTCTCCCCTTCCCAGGAACTGATTATTTCCTTATATGCAAATCCTCCTCCGTGCTGCACTACAGAAGCTGTCTGCCATGTCAGTTCCTATGACAGATTCCCAAAGTCAGTCCCACAGGTGCCCAAAGTCAGCCCCACAAATGCCCATAGTCAATACAACAGATGCCCATAGTCAGTCCCACAGATGCCCATAGTCAGCCCCACGGATGTCCATAGTCCATTTCCCCAGGACCAACCCATTGCAGTTAGCACACAACACATAAACACATATACATATACACAAACTTAGAGAGTTTCTTCCCTTCCTAGGAACTGATTATTTACATATATGGAAATCCTCCTCCGAGGCTGCCTGCCATGTAAGTTCGTATGACAGATGCCCATAATCAGTGCCACAGGTGCTCATAGTCAATCCCAGACATGCCCATAGTCAATCCCAGACATGCCCATAGTCAATCCCAGACATGCCCATAGTCAATCCCAGACATGCCCATAGTCAATCCCACACATGCCAATAGTCAATCCCACACATGCCAATAGTCAATCCCACACATGCCCATAGTAAATTTCACACATGCCCAGAATCAATCCCACAGGGGCCCATAGTCAATCCCACAAGTACCCATAGTCAATCCCACAGGTGCCCATAATCATCCCCACACATGCCCATAGTCAATCCCACAGGAGCCCATAGTCAATCCCACAGGAGCCCATAGTCAATCCAACAGGGGCCCATAGCCAATTCTACAGATGCCTATAGTCAATCCCACAGATGCCCATAGTCAATCCCACAGATGCCCATAGTCAATTTCCCCAACCCATTGCAGTAAGCACCAAATAATGCCGAAACAATTTTTTAGTTCCGGTTAGAATTCTAAGCTTTAAAACTTCTGACGGGTTTTTGAAGTTTTCTGGTACGCCACTAGGGGGCTTTCCCCTCATTTCCTGTTGTGTCACCAGTACAGGAAGTGAAGAGAGTCTTTCCCCACGCTGACACAGACAGCAGTAAAACCTGGCGGGTGACCTTCCTAACCTTCCCCACTGTGCTAAATGTAAGTGGCTACATTCTTGTCCTTAACTGTCTGGCCTGTCTGCGGACAGGGCATTGCATAAGCACAATGTCAATACAAGATTAGCTATTGTTGAAAAACACTTCTTCCTCCTGTAAACATGTCATGTCTCCAATAGTTTCATGTATGTTATTACATTCAGCCCAAAATGTCATTTTCACACAACCAAGACAGAGAATTGTGAAGCCTCTGCGGGTGGGGGCAATACACTATATATAGACTGCATATAGAACAAATGTCCCCAGCCATCAGTCCTTATGGCAACTCGACCCGAAATAAGAGTTGTATACCTCTGTAAC
>NW_017308700.1:102495-104625 GCF_000935625.1 Nanorana parkeri
GGCCCTGCACCCGCCATGAGAAGGCGGCCCTGCACCCGCCATGAGAAGGCGGCCCTGCACCCGCCATGAGAAGGCGGCCCTGCACCCGCCATGAGAAGGCGGCCCTGCACCCGCCATGAGAAGGCGGCCCTGCACCCGCCATGAGAAGGCGGCCCTGCACCCGCCATGAGAAGGCGGCCCTGCACCCGCCATGAGAAGGCGGCCCTGCACCCGCCATGAGAAGGCGGCCCTGCACCCGCCATGAGAAGGTGGCCCGGCACCCACCATGAGAAGGTGGCCCTGCACCCGCCATGAGAAGGCGGCCTTGCATACCGTAACTCCTACTCTAGTCTATATGAATGGGAACCCTGTGACCTCTATGGCAATGAATTGTATGTAAGTGAATGGGTGACGTCTTATATGTGAATGTATTTCTTGCTGTTGGCGCTCTCGTAGACTAGAGCTGGAAGGCACCTTCCTCCACATCACCAAGGAAGGTGCCAAGGCATATGTTGATTGTTGGAGAACAGGATGGGAGGTGTGAAAGTGGTGACACCACCCTTGTCTAGTAACATAATCCCATCCTTGGGGCCAGGGCCGGATATAACCATTAAGGCTGTGACACACTGCACGCGAAGCGGTGGCGAGCTGCCTTCGCGAGCAGTGTGTCATGTCATTTTCTCCCCGAGATCTCGCATAGCTGAGCGTGCTGAGATGAAAAATTTCATCTTCAGCCAATCGGCCCACGTGTCAGGATGCGACGTCTGGCCGGTTGTTACGGACGAGCCGATTGGCTGAAGTTGCAGTCAATCATCTGCCAGCACTCAGCTCACGCACTGCACGCAAAGCTCCGTGCCGGACAGCTTTGCTTCGCTCTGTACGGCTTTGCGTGCAGTGTGTCACAGGCTTTAGGCAGAGTAGGCACGTTCCTACAGGCGCTTTCCATAGAGGGGCGCCTTGCAGGTACCTACTCTGCCTAATTCCCGGTGTTGTGTCAAGATACAACACCAGGAATAGCAAGGAAGGTTCCTTCTGCACAAAATGCACGCTCCAAGACCAGCGACGCCTACAGGAACCGCCGGCTTCTGCAAACGCTGGGGAAGGACCCAGTAAAGTAAGTGAAGGTGTAGGTGAGCCTTACGTGACGCCGGGGTCCTTCTCTGCATATGTGAAAGCCGGCGGGTAAGGGCGCCTGCTCAGGCTAAACAGATTTCCATTCGTGCCTACAGGCACCCAAAATGGAAATCCGACCCTGCTTGGGGTCACCTATGCAGACTTCCTGACATAGAAGAAGATCAGCTGAATGTAACAATACCATTGTAACTATGTTTCTAGTTATACCTCCGCCTGGATGAATGGGAACCTTCACCTTCCTTGTCTCAATCAGTCAACAGACACACGTCTCCCTCCTGGACACCTTCCAGATTTGAGTGACGAGCGGCGTGCCCCAGCACCCTGGAGGGACGGCCCGCGGGTCTCTTATCCGGTTATTGCCGGGGAACTATTTCTTGGAAAGCGAGATTACCTGGTCTTATCGCCTTGTGCAAGAGACACTCCACAACGTGTGCAAACGCACAGATACACAACTACCTGCACTGACACGCAGGGATCTCCCTCACTGCACATGTGACCTCACTATTCAGACACGGGGGGAGGGGGGGTATGGCTTCCACGGAAGAATCATTCACACATTTTTATACCATTCACGGGAACAGAGAACAATGAAAACAGGAAACACCCCTTTGTATTGTATTCTTCATCTAAAGCTGAACTCCAGGAGGATATAACAAATAACGCAGCTCTGTAATCATTAGTACATCATTAGAGGTCATCTTACATACAAGCAGCGCCAGCACCGGAATGTGACCTGGTATCAGCCCCTGAGTGTGAAAAGAAGAAGCAGCACATGGGACCAAGCAGTTCATATGCTGACAAGAAGTATGCTGATAGGAGGAGAGAGCAGAGGGACAGAGAAGTGAGCTCATCACTGTGCTGCTTCTCTTTACACTGTTCAGTTAGAGGCTGGGTGAGGGGGGCGGGTCCAGGAGGACCTCAGGTGAAGTGGGTTAAATGATGCCCCCCCGGTGGACTTGTTCTATAAAAGTGTACACAGTACTGTCTCTGTTATAATCTCCTATGTTTCTAGTATTC
>NW_017308700.1:104650-109677 GCF_000935625.1 Nanorana parkeri
GCACGGTACTGCCCCTGTTATAATCTCCTATGTTTCCATTATACAGACCTGGGCTGTGTTTGCTGACATTGATCACATAGACTGCAGCCTTTTTCCCAGCACAACCTTCCTCTGTATTAGAGTGTCAGCTCTTCAGGAAAGTAGACCCCACACTACTGTCTGTATTATAATCTCCTATTCAGAAGACCTGGGCTGTGTTGTTTTGAATGATAGCACATCCCTTTTCCTCAGCAAAGCCTTCCTCTAGAGTGTCAGCTCTTCAGGACAGTAGCCCCCACAGTACCTCTGCCTCTATTATAATCCCCTATGTTTCCATTATACAGAAGACCCGGGCTGGGTTTGCTTACATTGATAACATAGGCTACAGCCCTTTCCCCAGCACAACCTTCCCCTGTATTAGAGTGTCAGCTTTTCAGCTCAGTAGACCCCCCATACCACCTCCCTTCCATTTCCCATTCATGTGATCAGTCTGCTAACAGAGACCACCAAAAAAAAATACCTCGGTGTTAGAATGTCAGCTCTTCAGGACCCCGCAGTACCTCTGCCTCTGTTATCATCTCCTGTGTCTGCATTATACGGAAAACCCGGGCTGTATTATTAACTCTGTAACCCTTTCCCCCAGAAAACCCTTCCCCTATATTAGAGTGTCAGCTCTTCAGCACAGCACTCCGCTGCCTCCTACCTTAAACACTTAGATCCCGTGCACCGAGTATTAGAGTGTCAGCTCTTCAGGAGAGTAGACCCTACAGTACAGTCTGTATCACAATCTCCGTTTCCATGTTGTGTTTGATTAACTCGATAATAGGCTACAGCCCATCCCCAGCAAACGCCTTCCTCTGTACTAGAGTGTCAGCTCTTCAGGAGAGTAGACCCACCCCCCTGCAGTACTCAATTATAATCTTCTATGCTCCCATTATGCAGATAACTTGGGTTGCGTTTGGTAACTTGGTAGACTACAGCCCTTTCCCCAGCAAACTCCTCTGAACTAGAGTGTCAGCTCTTCAGCACAGCACCCTGCTGCCTCCTACCTTCCCATGATCATTCAGATCCCGTGCACCGAGTATTAAAGTGTCAGCTCTTCGGGCTGGCAGACTCCAAGGCTCTCTCTCTTCCTATGTTTCCATTATACAGATAACCCGAATTGTGTTTTATTAACTTGGTAACACAGACTACTACAGCCCTTTCCCCAGCAGACCCCTTCCTCTGTATTAGAGTGTCAGCTCTTCAGCACAGCCTCCTACTTTGCCATGATTATTCAGATCCCGTGCAGTCAGTAATAGAGTGTCAGCTCTGCGGGACAGCACAGGACGATCCCGGAGCTCCCCCACCCCCCGCTGTCATACTGTACCTGTGTGCCGGCCAGGTCTCCGATCTGCGGCTGTTGATGGCTGTGTGTCCGGGCTCAGGCTGCTCCCATAGCCGGCTGTGCTGCTGCTGCTCCCAGTCCGCCGGTCCGCACTGTGTGTATACAGAGCGCGTCTTTCTCTGCCTGCCCTACAGAGTTCACATGAGGCTAAGCGTTCACCTTACTTAACCCTAGTGCGTCCTGTGTGGAGGTGCCAGCCTCCCTCTCTGCCTCCTGAGTCCCTGCTCCCTCCTCCAGCAATGCTCCTCTTATAATATAGACATGGAGATCTACTATACTACCCCCCCTACTCCTCCAGCAATGCTCCTCTTATAACAGACATGGACATTTACAACCCCTACCCCTCCTCCTCCAGCAATGCTCCTCTTATAATATAGACATGGAGATCTACTACCCCCCCTACTCCTCCAGCAATGCTCCTCTTATAATATAGATATGGAGATGTACTATTCCCCCTCCTCCTCCAGCAATGCTCCTCTTATAATATAGATATGGAGATCTACTACCCCCAGCAATGCTCCTCTTATAATATAGATATGGAGATCTTCTATCCCCCCCTCCTCCAGCAATGCTCCTCTTATAATATAGATATGGAGATCTACTATTCCCTCCTCCAGATCTTCTCCTCTTATAATAATGATATGGACTACTGAATTATGAGGGTTTTGCTATCAGCAAGCGTTACATCACTGTGTAGATGGGCAAAAGCAGCGTACTCTCAGGTGAGGTCACTTTGAGATGCTTCAGGTGAGGTCACTTTGAGATGCTTCAGGTGAAATCACTTTCAGATGCTTCAGGTGAGATCACTTTCAGATGCTTCAGGTGAGATCACTTTCAGATGCTTTGAGCTTTAATTTGTCAAACTGCATTATCCCTTAAGGCAAACTACAAAGATGTATGGTAATGATGGTTGAGAGGCCACTTTAGCATGCTTTAAGCACATGTTCAGGTTCTTGAAATGCTTTAGAAGCTTGATGCATTGTAGCCTCTGAGTTCCTTCACAGGTGCTTCTGACCTCCTTTGACCAAATTTGTCCTCCTTCTGTTCTGCAATGAACCTCATTCTAACTGCGTCAAGTTGTTTCTACATTCCCATTTACATGTATGGGGAGTAAGGCAGTGCACACCAGACAATTACAGCGGTCTCTGGTGGCAGCAGGGCAAAGATGGAGCTCACGGCAAACACAGATGATGTGACATGAGGCACAAACCGACCGTCCTCTGGTAGAACAGAATGGGGCCAATGGTTCCAACTCACAACCACTAGGGAACCCACCAGAGCCACTGTAACCCAACCTGAAGAGATGTCTTCTCACCCATCTGTCTTGGTACCTTCACTTTGAGTAAAATCACCCACTGAGGTCTTTTACTTCTTGCTGGCTACAGGCGCAAGATCTGACCACGCTATAACCATTCTTCTTCTTCTTGAATTTTTCATGTGATTCAGGACGATTGAGATAACATGTGGCACAAACCGACCGTCCTCTGGTAGAACAGAATGGGGCCAATGGTTCCAACTCACAACCACTAGGGAACCCACCAGAGCCACTGTAACCCAACCTGAAGAGATATCTTCTCACCCATCTGTCTTGGTACCTTCACTTTGAATAAAATCACCCACTGAGGTCTTTTACTTCCCACTGGCTACTGGCGCAAGATGTGACCCTGCTATAACCATTCTTCTTGAATTTTTCATGTGATTCAGGACGATTGAGATAACATGAGGCACAATCCAACCGTCCTCTGGTAGAGCAGAATGGGGCCAATGGTTCCCCAACCACCATGGAACCTTCCAGAGCCACTGCAACCCAACCTGAAGAGATGTCTTCTCACCCATCTCACTTGGTACCATCACTTTAAGTAAAATCACCCACTGGTATCTTTTACTTCTTGCTGGCTACATGAGCAAGATCTGATCTCATTATGGCCATTCTTCTTCTTGGATTTTTCATGCCATTTGGGATGATTGAGATAACATTTGGCACAATCCAACCGTCTTCTGGTAGAGCAGAATGGGGCCAATGGTCCCAGCACACAACAACCATGGAACCCACCAGAGCCACTGGAACCCAACCTGAAGAGATAACAACAATGAAGATCACTAGCAGGGTGAGAATAAATCTAGAAGTTCTATTTATTGTAGAACAATGTCACATGTGTAACATAGCCAACATTTCGGAACCATGCAGGGTCCCTTCATCAGTGCAACCCAACCTGAAAGATGTATTCTCACCCATCTCTCTTGGTACCATCACTTTGAGTAAAATCACCCACTGATGTCTATTACTTCTTGGTGCCTACAAGAGCAAGATCTGATCTCATTAGGGGCATTCTTCTTCTTGGATTTTTCATGGGTTTCATTACGATTGAGATAACATATGACACAACCCAACCATCCTCTGGTAGAGCAGAATGGGGCCAATGGTTCCAGCACACAACCACCATGGAACCCACCAGAGCCAATGCAACCCAACCTGAAGATATGTCTTCTCACCCATCTCTCTTGGTACAATCACTTTGAGTAAAATCACCCACTGGTATCTTTTACGTCTTGCTGGTTACATGAGCTAGATCTGATCTAATTCTGGCCATTCTTCTTCTTGGATTTTTCATGCAATTTGGGATGATTGAGATAACACGTGGCACAATCCAACCATCTTCTTGTAGAGCAGAATTGGGCCAATGGTTCCAGCACACAACAACCATGGAACCCACCAGAGCCACTGCAACCTAACCTGAAGATATGTCTTCTCATTATGGCCATTTTTCTTCTTGGATTTTTCATGGGTTTCATTACGATTGAGATAACATATGACACAACCCAACCATCCTCTGGTAGAGCAGAATGGGGCCAATGGTTCCAGCACACAACCACCATGGAACCCACCAGAGCCAATGCAACCCAACCTGAAGATATGTCTTCTCACCCATCTCTCTTGGTACAATCACTTTGAGTAAAATCACCCACTTAGGTCTTTTACTTCTTGCTGACTACAGGAACAAGGGTTTCATTACAATTGAGATAACATTTGCAGAATGGGGCACACACTTGCCGAGCCAAGTGGCAATGTCACTTGGGTGAACAAACACAAGTTTTCTAACCTGTCCTATCAAGTGAACCCCATAAGAAAGTGTGGCCTGGGCTGTCTGATGGCTCTCCAGACACATGGGCCAGATCGACAGACGCTCATCTTAGGTCTTTGGAAACCCTCAGATCCTGATACTCCTGCTTGACAGATCTCACCTCCTGAGAACCAGAAGAAGTCAGTGTGTAATTCAGCCCCTCACTGACTATCCACAACCAAAATATCAGTTGTGGGTGGACTGATCCTTTACACCCCCCATAATCTACACTTGTCTCTTATCGTATCCTCATGTGCCGTTTGTAAGATATCACTGATATCATTGTGAGTCAGATGTGAGCAGAGACTCTTGTATACACAGAATTACGCAGTGTCTGACCCTGTCTGACATTACGTCCAGATCATATCAGGTCAAGGTGGTGGGAAGTTGCTAGTCTACAATTCCCGAGGAGTGTACAAGAATGTGCACATGGCATGATATAACATGACGAATCTTATCTAATAATCTGTAGACATGAATATCCTGGAATAGGGGTGGGGGAGTGTTCACCCACCACGACCCTCCCCCCCCCCCCCCCC
>NW_017308700.1:109950-153128 GCF_000935625.1 Nanorana parkeri
GAAATTATTGTGTATATTAAAGTAAATTAGAACCCTAAATGGATGACTTTCAGTTTTCTAAAGCACTGTGAGGGGAATTTATCAACACCGGAGCAGACAGAATCTGGAGCAGTTGCCCATGGCAACCAATCAGCATCTCTCTTATTGGTTGCCGTGATTGATTGCCGTGCAAATCTGTTCCAGATTTTGTCTGCTCCAGTTTTGATAAATTCCCCTCAATGTATAATAAGCAATATTTTTTTTTAAAATAAAATACTTGATTTCACCTTTTTTATTTTTTTTCCCCCCATCTCAGTGCTACTGATCTCCTTCAACCTCTGTCAGTCACTTCCTGCATCTCTTCAGCATCAGCTGCACATCATTGCTCAGAACCGGCTTCCTCCTGATGGTGACAATGGTGGACCATGCTTGACTGTTGGCCCCAGTATAGTCCTCACCAGGGGCAAAGATGAGCCTGGGCTTGGTGCAAACCCAATTTTCCCGAGTGTATTGGGTAATTGAAGTCAGCACAACTCCACCTGATTCACTAAACCAGATGACCCTTCATTGAGGGAGAAAAGCAAAGCAGCGTGGTCACTATGCGTTATTACCAAGCAGGAAGCCGAACCTGCATATGTAATAATCCAATATGGCTTCCCCTATTCATATACCGAAAGCTGTACACACATATATGTTTTTTAATACATAAACAGGGTTCCTTTGACAGGGGCGTTCCGAGGCCAGGTGTCAGCCAGGAGCGTGACCTCACCACGCGCATGCGCAGCTATTCAATTGACGCCTGCCGGCGGCCATCTTGTTGATGGATGCCGGGAGAGAGAGGAGGGGACGTTCACCCGGCAGGATGAGGTATGCAGCTGGGTCCCCTTCTCTCTCCTGACACTGTCGGGCTCTTGGTCCATGACCGAGTGCCCGACTTTTTTTAGAGGGGGTGACACTAAAATGACTTTGTCATTTTGGTGTCACCCCTCCAATATTGTCACCCGGGTGTGGGCCACACCCCCCGTGTGACGCCACTGCCCTTTAACACATATATGTGAAATAGACTCTTCTTAATGACAGCTACATCACCATAGGACACAGGGATGACGTAGGCAAGAAGAAGCAAGGTGCCCACCACCGGGGAACGCACTACATGACACAGAGCATCCAGACCCCGGAGATCTGCAAGAGACTAAAGATTCCGCTCAAAACCCGCCGTACAGATGTCCTCTGTCACAGCGTGTCCCTGTCACCTGACAACAACGGGGTCTCTTTATACATAAACATTGATCATACAACAGTCTTCTATTTCACCATAATGGGTATTATGCAGCAACTTTTATTTCTGGATACAATTTCAATATTTTAGAAATAAATAATTGTGTAATGAGAGTGGATGTGATTGAATTGCTGTAAATATTGTGAATAATATGCATCATATATGTTATATATTGTATGTATTAAAGGAGAACTATGAGTCAAAATCACTCATCCTTATAGTTCGAGCCGACGTGTGACAATGAAACTGTCACACGTCAGCACAATAAATCGGGAAGTGAGCGAACACATACCGGCGCTCGCTCACTTCTCGATCCTGTCCCCATATTTAAATAATTTTTTATCTTATTATTTTATATTTATAATTATTTTCGTATTTTTTAATTATTTGTTGTAAAGAAACAAGTGGTTTCCCCTGTTCTTCATTTAGCCCACGGCAAAGCAGGGCTAAATGTAGAAAACAAATTACCGCCCGGCGCCCAGAACTCAATGAGTTCCGGGCGTCGGGAGACTTCAAACCTGTGCCGCCCCTCTGCTCCCTGCCGCCCCGAGGCCGAGCCTCGGTGGCCTTGTCGGGAATCCGGCCCTGCATGTCTCTGCAGAGAGCGGTGACTGTCACTCACGGCTCCCCACAGGGATTCCCCTCCTCCCCTGTCCGATCCTCTGGTGCTGACTGGCGGAACGGACGGGGGAGGGGGTGGGTACAGCTGGCTTTCCCTCTATATAGGCAGAGCCAGCTGTCACTCACGCAGCTGGGTGGATCTCGACAGTAATGTCGGGATCTGTCCCGGCTGCGGCGTCTCAGTATTCCGCTGTAGCTCGCGATATACTGAGCTTTGGGTCATGGGAGGACGCTAGTATATGTCCTCCCGTGACCCCGAGGAGAACTATGGGGAAAAACACTTACCCTGTAGTTCTCCTTTAAGTACAATGTGATACTTTTTATGTTAGTAGTTTATATGGGATTCCATTTATTTATACCACACGTCCTGTGTAGGAAATCATCCAGAAATGAATGTTACGCCACTGTTCCTGTACAAGTGAAAGTTCTCAGACATTTCCAGTTCACTCCACCAGACCCAATAAACTCTCCGCGTCTCTTATCTTCTCATCTGTTTTATAGGAGAACTTATTCACAAAGGACGCAGATTACAGAGCCTAACAAACAGGTAGGCGACTCCTGAATCATTATCGGCTTATATATACTCGGTGTCATTATACGGCGCGGTGTGATCATTATCGGCGTATATATACTCGGTATCATTATACTGTGCGGTGTGATCATTATCGGCGTATATATACTCGGTATCATTATACGGTGCGGTGTGATCATTATCGGTGTATATATACTCGGTATCATTATACGGCGCGGTGTGATCATTATCGGTGTATATATACTCGGTATCATTATAATGCACGGTGTGATCATTATCGGCGTATATATAGTCGGTATCATTATATGGCGCGGTGTGATCATTATCGGTGTATATATACTCGGTATCATTATAATGCACGGTGTGATCATTATCGGTGTATATATACTCGGTATCATTATATGGCGCGGTGTGATCATTATCGGTGTATATATACTCGGTATCATTATACGGCGCGGTGTGATCATTATCGGTGTATATATACTCGGTATCATTATACGGCGCGGTGTGATCATTATCGGTGTATATATACTCGGTGTCATTATACGGTGCGGTGTGATCATTATCGGCGTGTATATACTCGGTGTGATGAGAGCAGCCGTCTCCTGTAATCACGGTCGCTGTGCTCGCAGGCTCCTCCTCCTCTGTATAATGAGGTCAGGGCTGAGCTGGTTCTGTAACATGCTGTAACATTAGCTGAGCTTTGAAGACAAGCCGGAGAGAACTTACATAACCCGGAGAGGGGGAAGCGGCGCAGCCATTCGCAGTGTGTACTCTGTCTATCAGGCAGATAAGCGGTGCTGCTGGCGGCTGACTCTCTACACCGTGCACAGGAAATGATAAAGGTCGCACCTAACCACCGTAACAACCAGGGCAGACAAATGTGGCTTTTGCGGCATGCTGTGTTTCCAATATTTTTAATATCTTTCCCCACCACGTTCCGCGGCGTGTTTATCGCACTTTGATTAAAAATGAATAAGCGGTCATATAACAATCAAGACTATTTTCAGTGGGGGGGGGCAGTAGCCTCTATCTTCATTTTGGTTGCCCCTGTCTGCCTGACATCTTTTGTCTGGGTTTCTGCTGCCAGGGTGAATCCTGGACAGGTGGCAATCCTAGTCTGTGCCAATGACAAACATTTTCAAAAAGAAACAGTTGTTTTTGGATAATGCAATCAAAGCTTAATTGAGAAAAATCCCTTTTATGTAGTGAGTGCTGCCATCCGTCTGCCCATCACTTCCAAACACCTTCCTGGATCCCCAGTGTGCTTTGCGTCTCTTTTCCTGCTGCTTGATGTGATACAATCTCAGTTTCCTCCGACTACATCTACCATCATGCATTGCTTCCAGCAAGCAATGATAATGTTACATTGTTCAGATGTTGAGTTGTACTTCAGGCGGCAGGCTCTGTGAGAGTGGTGACATGGTGTCAGTCCATCCTATGGGCACCTTCAGTAAGTAACTTCTAGATGGATCTGGTTATTAGGAGCGGGGTAGAACTTATGGAATTTCGATATAGAAATACATATGACTATAGATACCCTTTACATATCTCCCTGATCTATCTATTGCTTTTATTGATCAATACACTGCCCCTCCTCCCTTCAATCTCTATATCTCAGGTGTCTACCCCGGGAGGAGACAGAATTGTTTTAGTACTCTATTTCTGCCATGTGGAGCCATGCATATCTCTCCGGAAGAGGACTGGCATGGGGCAAACCAATAAAAAGAGTGAAGCAAGACTGCCATTGTTCTTGAGGAGGCCACATTCCGGGCAGAGGACGGCGGCCATGCAGCAGCACCATCTTTCAATGGGCCAGCAGCTGGTGCTTTATGCAAGCTGGGCCCCAGTAAGCAGTAGGAACATAATGTGTCAGACTGCACTTGGAGTGGGAGAACAATAACATGCTGGAAGAGGAAGTGGGAGGGGGACATAACAGTGTACAGCGGGCATCAGCTGCCATCTGGAGCTGCAGAAAAAAAAGCTGAACAATAACCACCCCAAGTCTGGCAGCCTGAGCCCCACTTTGTCCAACGCCTCCCATATAATCTAATGGACATTTCCTGGCCAGTCACAATTTCTTCTTTTTTTTAAATTATGTTATTTTCACTTTATTTTAATAATATTTAGGTTTTTTTTCCTGTATTTTTGGGGGTTGATGCAGTGGTTAGGCTGCACACAGCAGAGGCCAGGTACACTTGCAATTCCCTCCCATATAACCTAAAGGAAATTTCCTGCCCTGGGTTGCCCCTGCCACAATTTCCTTTTTTTAAATTATGATATTTTTTATAATTTTTTTATTTTCATATGTATTTACTTTTTTTCCTGTGTTTTTTTTTACATTTATGTAGTGCTTGGCCAGTCACACCTGCAATTCCCTCCCATATAATCTAACGGAAATTTCCTGCCCTGGGTTGTCCCTAGAGTGGCCAGCCACAATTTATTTTTTCATTTTTTAAATTATTTTTACATTTTACTTTCTGTTTTTCCTTTTTGTTCTGCACTTTTTTTTTTTTTAGTATTGATGCAGCGTTTGGGGTGCACAAACATCTGCAATTCCTCTGCTTTGCCAGCACTCAGCACTTACTCATCACTAATTTTTTGCATGTATTAAATTCATTATAGTCTGGGCGCTGGAGGCATAGCTGCAGGGAGAAAACCCGTGGCCATAGGCTGCCCGCCCTTCAACAACGCAGGGGGAAGTGCACGCAGCAGCAAAAAAAAGTAAGTGTAGAATCTGGCCTCTAAGTACCGTAGAAAAAAAAACCATAGGAAAGTCTAAAAGGAGAGATGGAGCTGCTGCCACATGGAGGTAATAATGTTGCATTTCCTGCTTTGTAAATATCATCTTTTCTAGGCACTTACAACGAACATTTGCTGACCCAAAAATTGCCAACAGCTCACGTACTGTTCTTTTCCCTCTTCGGTCCACTCACAAAACTGCCCTGGCAGCGGGTCAATTTCTGGAAGTGTCTCGGAGATGATGCGCTCGAATGTTTCATTGTAGTGCAGCCCCCATCACCTTCTGTGAGGTGACTACTAGACATTTAGTGATAGCCAGGGCTGTAGTCAGCCTGGCTGGAATTATAGTGGCAGTTATCTGGTTAATTCCAGGTGTCTGGCATTGCCTGTACACCCGTGGACGGAGTGTGACTCTGCCATATTGTGGAACAGCCAATGAGAGGCACTGTAGTGTATGTACAGTACAGCAGCCAATCACTGGGTTTCTCTCAGCCAGTGGTGCTTGCTGGGATAGGGTACATATACTGGTGGGATTTGCCAGGGACTAGCCGAGACCAGCCATGGAATAGGGCTGGGTGCTGTTCAGCCTGCCCCCCGGGCTAGGCCTAAGGCCTGGGGGTGGGCATGGGCTGGGGTGAGGGAAAGGTTTCACTGAGGCCTCCAACATGGAGGAGGCCTGTGTGGCTGATAGAGGAAGAGACCCAGGACCAATGCTGGCTCTTGAAGTATCCTGGAACTAAGAGAACTTCAGGAGTATGGCTGGTGTCTTTCCTCTTGTCACCCTGAAAGCTTAGAACCCCTATAACCTCTCTCTCCAGTGAAGATGTTCAATTAACTGTTATTTTGCATTATACTACTGGAGCGGACATCAGTCTGTGGGCACTAGAAGAAGGACGGTTAATGCTAATGGGGCAGCTGAAGAACATACCCTAGACCAGGGGTGTCCATTAGGTAGATCGTGATCTACCAGTAGCTCTCAAAGCTGATGCTGGTAGATCACAAAGGGTGGGAATGGCAGCCCCTTTATTCCATTTTGGTACATTTATTTAGCTGAGCACACATGATTACCTATTAGCGCAGATCTTTGTTACAACTATGACACCTTTCTGGTGATTACTGTAGGTTGAAGTGCTATGTATTACATCAAAGAATATTAGTTTACACAGCCTGCTGCAAAATACAACAAGGTGAGCCAGGAGAGAGAGCCGGGAGAGACAGCCAGGAGAGAGAGAGAGCGAGGGAGGTTTCTTTTTTCGTTGGTAGATCTCATGTAGCTCGTCATTTGAAAAGTAGATCTTAACACAAAAATTGTGGGCACCCCTGCTCTAGATAGACTAGAGATGAACCGAGCATTCATTGGCTACTCTGGGGTGAAAGCTACAGTAGCAAAACACCGACCTTGTTTGTGTTTCCACATTTTAGCCCATTCTTCCCGGTACTTGTTTGGGCGCTTTGTGACAATACTCACCCCTGAAAAAGATCACATAACAGCGACGTTTCTGGGCCACGCAGGGTCCCCTTCCTCAGGCAAAACAGAGATAACGTGAAGTGTGAACACAGCAAACTTAAATACATCAGTGCAGAATACATCAACGGTTAGCAGTGCGATGGGCTTTTGATATAAACACTCTAGCCTGTCTCCCACAATGCCCTGACTGTGAATCACTCTGGTACAGGCTTTTCCAAAGGGAACTATAAGCTGCTGTGCTGATGGACATTGATCAGGCATTGTCCCTTATCCCTTATTGTCACCATTTAAAAAAAAGACCAGTGACAAAGAAAACAATTGCATCCAGCAACAACAGGGAGATATGCCCTGTGAAAAAACACATGCAACCCGTTATCACTGTAGTGCATGTTAAAAGGGCTGCATTACATCAGCAGCACTGAGATGTGACAAAGGATGAATAAGATAACCCCTCCCCCTCCTCTCTAAGGCCTCATTCACACAGCTAACTGTCGGCCCGTACAGATCCGTGCTGCGTGCACGACCGTATCGGGCGATTCCCGTGAAGGACAGGTGCAGCGTGTGATTGTACGCAGCAGCCTGTTTTTCTCTATGGGAGAACGCTGCTGTACGCCGCCCTACGCTCACCCGCCCTGCACATCCATGCGGGTGCGGGTTGCAGTGTTCGGACGCAGACAGGACTCATCCTGCCTGCGTACGAGTATGGACACCCACACGGATGTGCAACTCAGGGTGAGCGTACGGCCGTGTACTTCCATAGAGAGGAACAGGCTGCTGTGTACAATCACACGCAGCACCTGTCTTTCATGGGAACAGCCCGATATGGCCGCACATGCCGCACGAATCTGTACGGGCCGACAGTTAGCTGTGTGAATGAGGCCTTAAGGTTCAGAGGGTTTACTTCTGCTTTAACAGCCCTGCCTGTCATGAAGAGCGACAAGAGCGACTAGGTCTGGATCACTTTACATTTATTTTCATAAACATTTTTAACATCACAGTACAAGTACACATCATGGCAGTATATGCAAAGCTTTCTAACAGTACAGTGTCTAAGGAAGGCATATGTTGAATCTGCATACTTATACAGCTAGTACCGTCTAGGGGTAAAAGTTCTCATCTAGCCTCTGACACAAGGGTGTGTATTTCAATCTTCATAATTCCTGAAAAATGTATTAACCTATAGCTCCCATACCTTCCAGGCAACAATTATAAAATGTGATGCAAGTCAGGGTTGTGCCCTTGAGTTCTGTGTAATTGCAGGTGATGGCTGGCAGAGCATGAGAGGGGCAATCTGATTGCATGTCAGTGAAGACCGTGAATGGGTGTGTGTACTAACTCTCTATGTGATATTGCCTAACCTGATATTAGCTAACCTGTACCTGCTAGTGAAAGGTGTGTGTGTGCGTGCGTACGTGTGGTTGGCGATAGCCAGTGCCAGTCTTCTTGAGAACAGAGTGTAGTGACTGTAGGTGTCAGGAGCAAGGTTCTTCACAAGCCTGTAAGTTGTGAGTGGTGGCAGCATATATATAAGTGGGCATGTGTGTGTTGTTTATGGTTGTTTTCTATGTCCGGATTGGGAAACTCTGGGTTCTCGTGATAATTGGCCAATGTGCTAGTCCACAACAGGCGGTGATACCTTGCTCAACTTCCAGCCTGTAACCTCAGCCATCTCCCTGCAATCTCAGTACCACTGTATGTGACAGCTTGATCATAGCGATAAGATTTTAGAGCAGTTAGTGGTCCGGTAAAACCATCCAATAAGGGCCGCAATTCTTTGCAAGGAGTAACCAGTCATTAAAAACCACTCAGTACATATTTTAAGAGACATACTTGCACACAGTCCTTCTCTTCCCTGTTTTCTATCTTTTATTTGACAAATAGGTCAAGATGGCAACTTTCAAGAGAGTAGAGCCTTCTAGGACAGACAATCCCAAATCTCTGATTGACCTCAGTGAGCTAAGAGAGAACAATAGAGTTGGCAAGATGAGGACCAACTTATATGTGCTCCAGAGAACAATGCAGGAGAGTGTACCATGGCATTTGAGGAGGGTACCAGTCCCTCCACATGACTGCATGAAACTGTGTGACCCTGCTATTGGACTCCCTCAGCAGCAGAAGTCACCATGCATTGTGGCCTGTCTCTGAAAATAATTCTATGGCTTTTGAGTACCGTTGACCCCTATTAGCACCTTCAAGCTAAAAGAGAGGAACATCAGAGCGAAGGAACATACCGGCAACATCAGAAAAAGAGAAAGCATGAGCTGGAGATGGCCCAACTCTAGTGCAGGAGTGCAGCTTTACAGCCATCTGCATTAGGATCCACTGGAGCCAGACCTACACCTATGTATACCTGGAAGTTCTTATTCTGTAATCAAGAAGGGCATGTCCCTGGACACTATCAAGAACTGTCTAGAGAGGTGGAGGCCCAGCCCATCAGCAAGTGCAAAAAGATCATCCCCTACAGTGTTGTTTGTTGCGGAAGACGTAGGGAGCCATGCGGATAACCTGTAGCTGATCACTCTGGGTTACAGCTTTACAGTCGGACATTGAGATCTGTGAGTTGTGAGGGTGTGATTCCACCTGGAAGGCATGTCCATCACCATGGTTGGAGGAGTCACCCTGCAGTGCCTATGTTTTTCTTTGGACTGGGAATCTGGGGGCATATCAGATCCCTCTAACGTGTTCCCGGTTACTGACCTGGGCAGCCGAGCCGCCAAGTGTGTACCTAGTGCCCAGAGGCCAGAGCGGTAGGTTCCTAATGTTTCTGCAATGTATCAGAGTGTTTAGGGTGGGCAGGAGAAAACAGCACACTTTCCTGAATTGGACCCAGATGGAACTTTGGATGAGCTGAGGTGAAGAGACTGCTTTCCAGAATTGTTTGGACAACCTGAGGTAATGAGCCCTGATGCTTCTGCAACCTCTGAGAGTGTTGGGGTGGACAGATGAAGAAGTATTTCCCTGTACCAGTTCACAAACGACAAGGAGAGGGCCGAGGCGCTGAACGCTTTTTTCTCCTCAGTATACACTCAAGAGGGAAACGGGTTTGACACACATGATAAAACTCCCAGTTTAACTCAAAATATACCCCAGTGGTTGACAGAAACCGGGATACAACAAAGACTTAAAATGCTCAATGCAAACAAAGCAGTGGGTCCGGATAACCTGCACCCCAAGGTACTTAAGGAATTAAGCCAGGTTATAACTAGACCATTAATCCAACTATGATGGTACTCTAAATGAGCTGAAGACAAAGGACTTTTTGCCTGTATTAATCCCTAATGTGTGTCTTCATCTACAGCCTGAGAGTGCAGCTGAATGTATGCCTCAAGTTTTGAATAAGTGGCAGGGTCAATATACCGAACCTTGAGGAGGAAATAATTGTATTTTTATATAGTGAAAAGGGGTTGTGGTTGTTTCACAATTTGTGAAGGACAAGATTGTGTTTCTGAAGAAACTTGTAGATAAAGGAACTGTGTTTTGTTAGAACATGAGAGGAACCAATCTTATGAGATAAAGGGTTGTGTGTCTCTATCCCCTTGTGAAATATAGACTTGCTGCCATTACTAATACTGCCATGGCTGATTTGGTACTGCGTGCCACACAGGAAAGACAACAAGGTGGACATCTGAACAATTCAAGTCTACCTGCTTAACATCTGCAGCTGATAGTACCGGGGTTCCTACAGGTTGATAGATTTCATGCCAGCCTAGAAGAACCCAAGTGCTGTGCTGACTGACCTGCACCTGAGGAGGACAGGATAGACATGTGTGACATCGGGCCAAGGGTGGAGGTCTTTTTGCCAATGCCACCACAAGCTCCAGGATACAAGGGGGTGGCATTATACCAGGCTCAATCACCTCAGGGCTGTATATGATAAAGTACCCCCAGAGGACCAGAGCAAATGTCTGAGAATGATGACAGCACACAATGACAAACTTCCCTGTACCCTTCCAGGATGTAGTTTGTGGCCAGCAGATGGAGTGGATCCACTGGGTAATCTGCTGGCTAATCGTGATCCACACCTGGTAGGATCTATCACAGAGGTTCCTCAGCACATGCCCCTTTCTTAATACCCTATAAACTGTCCTCCCAGGTTGACATCTATGGCAATGTACCTGTTGATAGGAGGGTAGAGGCAGGGCAGTGATCACAACCACATACAGACAAAAAGTTTTTTTTTTTAAATGTAAGCACAACAGGATGCAATAGTCATATCTCGGGTAGGATGGCAGAAGTAAGCGCTCATAGCACAGATGGCCATGACAATAAGTGCAAAAAAAAAGATTTTTCCTGTTTTGACCACAATTCCTCTTTAAGCTACAAACCCGGCACCATCCTCGCACTGCTGACACTTTTACCAGGGAAAAACATTTACAATCATGGAACACTTTCACAATGAGTCATTCCCGGCTTCTCAGGAATCAGACAAGGACAGAATCAGACAAGCCGAGTGTGAACGTTCCACAAACATGTTACAAAATCATCCGTAAGCACACGCAATTTGTGTGTCCGTGACCAGAATTGATGGGCCGGCTGCTGCTTACCTGAGGCCAGGCAAGAGGTGAACGCTAGCGGCACACAGACAGCTCCTGTAGGCTCAGACTTTATTCCAGCAATTATCTTCTGCTCCTGTTAGCCCTGCTCATTACATCATTTTAGTTACTGGAATCTTCACCTTTAACCTGTTTTCGTACCTGTACACCCTCTATGGACCAGAGACATTTCTCCATTTCTGCTATGGGTGTGTTTATTCATAATCACTCTCATTACTTAAAGTGGAACTGAAGCAGAAACTTTATTTTTATTTTTGGATAGAGAAAGGGAGGATTATAACCCCTGTCAGCATATTTTGCCATCTGTGTCCCATTGGTGAGATTTCCCTTCACTTCCTGTCCAGTAGTCACAACAGGAAGTGAGGGGAAGTCTATCCAAAGACAGGAAAATCCCTGGTGGTCAGCAGAGTCACATGAACTAGTGTCCCAATTGGAAGATTTCCCATCTATTCTGTTGGTTATGTGTTAGATACATATTCCTGTTCTGATGACAACCCCCTTCCAGTGATAATGGTCACCAGGACAAATACAGAGGGTGAATCTTCCTAATGGGTACACAGACAGAAATAAAAATCTGACAGGAGTCATAATCCCTCTCCACTCTGTCCAAAACTACAGTTGCACTTTAAGATAATACGTAATACATACATACAGTATAATACATAAGTAATGCATACATATAATGCATAAGTAGTAACTACATATCATACATGAGTAATACATGCATATAATACAAAAGTCATACATACATACATACATACATACAATGCATAATACATACATATAATACATAACTAGTACATACTGTACATATAATACATGAGTAATACATATATAAAACACATAAGTAATACATATATATAACACATAAGTAATACATATATATAACACATAAGTAATACATTTATATAACTCATAAGTAATACATATATAATACATAAGTAATACATAAGAAATACATATACAGTATAATACATAAGTAATACATATATATATAACACATAAGTAATACATTCATATAATACATAAGTAACACATATATAATACATAAGTAATACATAAGAAATACATATATTATATATAATACATAAGTAATACATATATAATACATAAGTGATACATTTATATAACACATAAGTAATACATAAGAAATACATATACTATTTTAATACACAAGTAATACATATAATACATAAGTAATGCATATATAATACATAAGTAATACATATATATTAAATACTTTTTTGGTGATATTATCTTGCAAACATTATTTAATTTTTTTATGCAATCCATAAAAAAATAAAAATAAAATAAGAATAAGAGCAAAATAACAAAACTAAAAAAAATAATTGTTAGTTTAAAAAAAGTGTTGATATAAAGTATACATTTTATTCTATCTTTCATCCCATTTGAAAAAGACAGTGAAATTATGATTCTAGGCTTTCTTTGATCAATGTTGCCCTTTTTTTTCTACGATGTGTAAAATGGGCTGTTTTTTTTTACAGCAAAGGCTATTACGGCAACTATTACAGCAGCTCCTGACAGTTATTTTGACAGCCAGGATTTGCTGGCAAGTACGAGGTGGGAGCAGCAGAGAGGCAGAAGGTCAGAAAATCTTTGCAAAGTAAGAGGAAAGCCCTTCATAAACAGTAGCCACCCACACAAATGTCCCCACTGAAAGGTTTATCATATATTCCCGTTCTTGGAAATTTCAAATTTGTCTTCACTTCCTGTCCCAATGGCAATAAATAGAGAAGAAGATACTTCCCAGACGTCAATAAAACCTTACAAAGGTTCTAACCCTTCACCACTCTACTTGAATAAATAAAAAGGTTCTGGCTATTGATACACTTTAACTGCTCGCTTCAATTGGAATTATTAGGATACAAAATTTGTGGAAATTATCAATGGTCCAAATGATTTAGAGCACATCACAAAAATGTCCCCCTTTGGGACCAGGTGAGAGGCATTTGAAAGACTGGCAGACTATTAAATCCCACCCAACTTTTTTCCTTCTTCAACATAACCTGATCCCATTAAAAGGATAAAGGAACTAAATTTAGATCCAGTTACTCAACCCATCCTGCTCAGCATACCAGCAATGGAAGCAACCTTCCCTATAACAATAGCTATGTGGCTCCAGCACAATGAAGGATATCAAACTAATGGAAGTTGCCACAAGCTGCCCATGAAGGCTATATTTAGCCAAAAGTGCCACCATTGGCTGAAATACATCAACACAGATGAAAATGGGGCCTTCTGTGCTCCTCTGTAGAAACTCCCCAATGGCGGACTTATAACCATATTATATCTTAACTGAGAAGAAGAATAGAAGATGTTTTCTGTGCGTTGCTCCTTGCCATGCATCAAATAAAACCAACATGTCTGTAAGATATTAGGAGCCCAGTAGAGAAACGAAGAGAAAATAAATGTTCCAAGCTGGTTGGAAAATAAAGGAGTTGAGATGGGTGGCATGGAACATAAGAAAAAACAGTAACATCATCGGAGCACGCTAGGTCTGTTCCCTCCCCGCACATTACATAACAGTTACGCAGCTCTGGGCTGTTCAGCCAAGTTGGCAGACGGAGGAAAGAGAGAGAGAAAACAGAGAAGGGGACTCTGAAAGACTTCCTCCGAGTCCCTGTGCCAAGGGGACCAGCCAGCGACCGGATTCGCAGGAATCCATAAAGCGCATGGTAACACGGGAGTGGAGTAACAGCAGCGCTATAACAAGGCTAAAAAAACGAATACTTTAATACGATGATAAAGTCTTATTACTGCAAATAAAGGGACAAGGAAACACTGAGGAGCCGGGTTACTGTAATATGTTGTTACAGGGGTAATAAGACACTCAGGAGCCAGGTAACTGTAATATGATGTTACAGGGGTAATAAGACACTCAGGAGCTGGGTAACTGTAATATGATGTTACAGGGCTAATAAGACACTCAGGAGCTGGGTAACTGTAATATGATGTTACAGGGCTAATAAGACACTCAGGAGCTGGGTAACTGTAATATGATGTTACAGGGCTAATAAGACACTCAGGAGCTGGGTAACTGTAATATGATGTTACAGGGCTAATAAGACACTCAGGAGCTGGGTAACTGTAATATGATGTTACAGGGCTAATAAGACACTCAGGAGCTGGGTAACTGTAATATGATGTTACAGGGCTAATAAGACACTCAGGAGCTGGGTAACTGTAATATGATGTTACAGGGCTAATAAGACACTCAGGAGCTGGGTAACTGTAATATGATGTTACAGGGCTAATAAGACACTCAGGAGCTGGGTAACTGTAATATGATGTTACAGGGGTAATAAGACACTCAGGAGCCGGGTAACTATATTATGAAGTTACAGGGGTAATAAGACACTCAGGAGCCGGGTTACTGTAATAGGATGTTACAGGGGTAATAAGACACTCAGGAGCCGAGTGACTGTAATAGGATGTTACGGGGGTAATAAGTAACCCGGCTCCTGTTACTGTAATAAGATGTTACAGGGGTAATAAGACGCTCAGGAGCCGGGTTACTGTAATAAGATGTTACAGAGGTAATAAGACACTCAGGAGCCGAGTGACTGTAATATGATGTTACAGGGGTAATAAGACACTCAGGAGCCGAGTGACTGTAATAGGATGTTACAGTGGAAATAAGACACTCAGGAGCCGGGTTACTATATTATGGAGTTACTGGGGTAATAAGACACTCAGGAGCCGGGTTAGAATATTAATAAGACATTCGGGGTTACATGAGGATAACTGGGTGGTTACTCTAGTGAAAACAACGAGGCCGGCTTGGTAAATCCCGGCTTGGTTCGGCCGTACTTGAACTCAGGAGCCGGGGAACTGTATTAGGATGTAAATGGAGCTCAGCAGCGTTGAATGACTCCAGTAAGATGTTATGGGGTCACTGGTGTGAAAGGGGATCTGAGGTCTGTTATGTCCGCTCCCCTCCCTCTCTTTTGGATCCCTGCAGGGGAGTAAACAGACTTGTGTAACGAGGAGAACAGAATGTACTTTGACAAAGCTATTAATAGATTTCTCAGCGACAGGAACGGTGTTAGTGTGAGAGAACGGGAGAGTGGAGGGAGGGGGGAGAGAGAAGAGGAGGGGACTCGGCAGAGTGAACAAGTTTTAGGCCGAGGTCATATGGGGTAATATTGCGGATCTATGTGCTGTAATAGAAGGGCTCGGAGAAGGCTCCTCTGATCTAATTGCAGAGCGGCTTACCCGGCCCGTACTTAAGAGGACCCGTCAGCAGAGCAATATCTGGCCTGCTGTTGTTGACCGCCTTGTGGAAATGCTAATTTCCTGGCTGCAATGTGAATTTTCCAGCTTTAACACTTTCGAGTCCATGACCTAGAGGAAATGTGCAAGCGAGTAGAATCAGAACCGATATCCGTATTGGCTCGACGCTTTAGAAAGCGTTGAAGCCGTGGGCTCAGCATGACAACTGGGTAACCTGCTCTTCCAGGAGAGGTCAGCAATGGCACCCTAAGTGTTTTTCTAAGGGAGGACGGTCTGTAAATCTGAACTGCCTGTCAGGTTTTTATTCAACGTCTCTAATGTCACCGGGAATGAAAGCGAGTATAAATCCAACATTATAGGTTGTCACCGGAACAGGAATAGAAGGGAAACCTTCTGATGGGGACACTACTGTCTAAGAGTGCATTTGTCTCACATTGGAAAGACATCCTCTCACTTTCTGTTGAGTCTACAGGACAGGAAGTAAAGGGCAGGGGCGTCCCAAGGCTGGCTGTCACCCAAAGCGGAGACTGGGTGACACCCCGCCGTGACGTCATCGCGCATCCGCGGTTGTCTTATTGACGCCTGCCGGCTGCCATCTTGGTGATGGACGCCAGCAGAGAGAGGAGGGGACGTTCACCCGGCAGGATGAGGTATGCCGCCGGGTCCCCTCCTTTCTCCTGACACTGTCGGGCTCTCAGTCCATGACTTTTCATAGGGGGTGACACCAAAATGGTGTCACCCCTCCAATGGTGGCACCTGGGTGCGGGCTGCACCCCCCTTGTGATGCCACTAGTGAAGGGAACTCTCCCTAATGAGACACAGATGGCGAAAAACAAACACAGACAGACGGTTTGAACCCTTCACTACGATATTCGGACTAAAAACAAGTTTTGTCTTTAGATACAGTGAGGACAATAATTATTTGATCCCCTGCAGATTTTGTAGGTTTGCCCACTTACAAAGAAATGAAAGGTCTATCATTTTTATCATAGGTGTATTTTAAATGATAGAGACAGAATATTAACCAAAAATCCAGAGAAGTCACATGATACAAATGTTATAAATTGAGTTGCAGTTCAGTGAGTAAAATACGTATTTGATCCAACAATAATTCTGGCTCCCACAGACTGGCTATGTGGTACACAGATGAGTCCTGTCACTTTAAGAAGGTGCTCCTAACGACAACTCATTATGTATATAAAAGACACCCGTCCACAGAATCTCTTTCTTCCATCCAAACCTCACCACCATGGGCAAGACCAAAGAGCGGTCAAAGGACGACAGGGACAGGATTGTAGACCTGCACAAGGCTGGAATGGGCTACAAGACTATAAGGCCCCATTCACACTGAGCGAAATACCTTTAGGAGCGTATACGCGCTACTTTCTGGGCGACGTTCCACCAATGGTAGCGCGACCTTCACCGTCGGGCTGCATTAAAAAATAGAAAAATCGCGCGACATCTGCCGAAAAAAGGGCCCTGCAGGCGCGACTTGCGACCGCGACGGGCGACATGGAGCTTACATTAAGACAGCTCCATTGAAAATCATTGGGCGGCGACTTCTCGCGATATCGCGCGGGAAAAATGTGCGATATCGGGCCGGAAATCACGCTGCAATCCGCTTAGTGTGAATGGGGCCAAAGCAAGAAGCTTGGTGAGAAGGAAACAACTGTTGGAGCGATTATTCGCAAATGGAAGGAATACAAAATAACCATCAATCACCCTCGGTCTGGAGCTCCATGCAAGATTTCGACTCATGGGGTAAGGATCATGATCAAGATCATGAGGGATCAGCCCAGAACTACACGGGAGGAGGAGCTTGTGAATGATCTCAAGGCAGTTGGGACCACAGTCACCAAACAAACCATTGGTGACACAATACACCGCCATGGATTGAGATCCTGCAGCGCCCGCATGGCCTTCGGTCCTCAAGCAGGCACATTTACAGGTTGAAGCACGGATGAGGAAATCTCAGCGGCTTAATTATAAATGTGTATGGCCAGCTTTAGTCAGGTTTTTCATTGCCGTGTGTTCCTTCCTGCCCTGGTGACCCCAGTGCCCCTCATATCTTGTTAGGCCTATGAAGTGTCCCCATGGGATTGTCGCTCCCACCACCTTCCCCTCATCGCATTGTCATTAGTGTTAATTCCATTAAGCAAACACTTATTAATAAAGATTTACCTTGGTCTGGGCCTTCCGCAGGTGTCCTCTATCTTCTAGGTCACAACCTCTCTCCCTCTGAGATAAAGTTCTAGAAGGAGCTGTTGCTGGGAAGATTCTCCACAAGCTGCTGTTGCTGAGGAGAACTGAAGGACAGCGGTCAAAGAGATTGGTGGCTGACATTTGGAGGGAAAATCAACAGCCAATGGGATCGCTGGCTTACCTTCCTATGTCACCTGGGTCCTGTCAGCAGTGTGGATCTTCAGTCCAGCTGCCATCAGCTGCACGTAAGCAAAGGGGCGGGATGCAGTGACATCATTGACCTTATATGGCCACATGACCATTTTTGGTCAACGACACTGACCTTATACGGTCACATGGCTATATTTGGTTAACAATATTGACCTTATATGGCCAAATGGCTATATTTGGTAGACACCATTGACCTTATATGGCCACATTGCTATATTTGGCCAGCTACACTGACCTTATATGGTCACATGACTATATTTGGTCAACGACACTGACCTTATATGGCCAAATGGCTATACTTGGTAGACACCATTGACCTTATATGGAGACATTGCTATATTTGGCCAGCGACACTGACCTTATACGGTCATATGGCTATCTTTGGTCAATGACGTCAGCACACGCATCCCGCCCCATTGTTTATGTTCAGCAGCAGGGGCAGAGAATGCACCAGCCTGCAGCTGATTGGCTGGGTTAACCTATGTAACTTCTGTGTTGGGAGGAGCTCAGGTATGGACCAGGTTCAGTCTAAACCTGAGCTCCCCCCTAGTGGACAGTATTTTTGCTTTATTAGTATGTTTCATTAAAGGTTGAGGTCTGTTTTAATACCCTTATCCTAATATGTTTTATACCCCAATAAAGGGCCCCAGAAAAATTTTCCACATTATCCTGGAAAGGGCCCCAGTAACATTTTCCACACTTTCCTGGAAAGGGCCCCAGTAACCTTGTCCACACTTTCCTGGAAAGGGCCCCGGTAACATTTTCCACACTTTAGGTTTCCTGGTGTTTTATTTCCTAAATATCAGTTTGGTACGATCTGGTATGGTATTGGGGTGGTTGCATGTGGGGTTGCACTGTGAGGGTCCTGGTGTCACTGAGATACAAGATGAGCGGCGGAAATCTCCTCAATGGAGCCACAGATTTTAGAATGAATATGGAGTGTATGGAGGAATCTGCACTGCCGACCGGCCGGCTACTGTATTTGGACAGCTGGTGCCCACTGATCAGTGACTGCACCGGACTCACCTCACGGGTGGTGGAAAATGGGCTACCCGTGGATCCTGCCAAATCATCCAAAATTCAATCCGGCTTTAATAAAAACGATTCCAGGAGTTGAGCTCACTGCATCAGCATGACAGCCAGGCACCCAGCATCTCCTGGCCAGCAATGGCCTCCTTCATATTGGTGCAGGTTCCCTTTAAGTAGAGAGATGATATGCACACCAAGCAAGGGGTTATTTGTGGCAATGGGAAATACTATATGAAGCAATATGTCCTGTGCTATTTTTGATGGACCTGTTTTGTTCGCCATAGCACCGCGTATCACAAACAGCTGCAGTTATAACTAAAAAAACAAGTTTTAACCTTATTTTTTATTTTTATTTTGTTGCATCTCCGGCAGCCACTACCTGTCTACATGCACTCAGGAGATGTCTGCCAGGGGTTTCCTGGCGGTGACAACGGCGGACCGTGACCTTGTCGTCTGCATCAGAAACCCGAATGACGGGGTGACAACGCAAGGGCACAATTGGGAATCGGGGGAAAGGGCGTTGTCACCTTATAGCAGGAAGTGCCTAATCAAGGACTTTCATGGTGGGATCACCGGGGATTATTTTATCGAGACTTTAGTGATTGGGTTTAGATATAATTTTTATTTGTTACTTTGTTTGATTTCTGCAGAAAAGCTATCATGAGATTTTTGGTTCTCCGACGGCAATTATATACATGGCATGTGAATGGCTGGGTGAATGCCGCTCACATGCCATTCCCACCACCAACTTCCTGTGCTCCTCAGCTCCATCTAGTGGCACAGACAGGACAGACCCGATAGCACAATCACAATCAGTATGTACAGAACAGAAGCAGGTAAGGTTCTGCAGTGAAATGTGCAAAAGTCATTCCAATGCAAATTGTTGGCCCAGATAAGACTATAGGGCAAGGGTAGACAACCTTGGCACTGCAGCTGGGGTGAAACTGCAACTCCCATCATCCTTCTGCCTATGGGAGTCGTGCCTTTGCCAGCCAGAGTCTTGCAAAGCCTCACGGGACTTGTAGTTTCACCAAAACTGGAGTGGAAAGTTTGTCTACCCTTGCCCTATAGCAGGGGTGAAGTGGCGTCACAAGGGGGGTGCGGGAGGTGCAGCCCGCACCAGGGTGTCACCATTGGAGGGGTGACACCAAAAGGACTGGCAGTCATTTTGGTGTCACCCCCTCTTGACTGTCCCTGGCCCGCCCCCTTCATTCATTAGATCACGCGTGGGTGGCACCGAGGGTGGTCTGTATGCAAATGCAGCCTGCCTAGGAACTTCCAGACTGACATCTAGCCATTAAGGCATTTTGATATTTGCATAACCCCTCCCAAGAGCCAGCCCACTGCTTGCATCAGGGCCCCTCCCACCAGCCATGATCTAGCCTGCATTGCACAGAGAAGCACGGAGATCCAGTGATGACATCACTTGGTCTTAAATAAGATGTGTAATGGAAACAAAAAAGTTTTATTGAAAAATGTCATTAGAATGTTGATGATGGGGGAGGAACAGAAAGAAAACAGGCCATGGACTGTACCCAGAGCAGCCAATCATGTTTTACTCAGCTGCAGTCAAATTAGTGCAGGATAAAAGCTCATTGGCTGCTGAAGGTTGCTGCATTTTGCACACCGCCGTCTGCCTTGGTGAATAGGAGTGTTCATAACATTATGAATGATGTAAGTTTATCACCGGAGTTTGTCCCTCCCCGTCTAACACTAACACGATACCTCTGATTTAACCTTTCTCTTTGGCTGGTGTCCCGCAGGGCGTCACTCATTTCTCTCTCTCAGCACAGAGAATACCTGCTTGAGCTTATTCACACCGGGAATAATCCAGGTCAGACAGACAGAGCTCATTGTTCTCCTCCTGCCTTCTGTCTGTGTCACATGACTGTGTGGCAACTGAGGCTTGTAGATGTCGATTTCTGGATAACCGGGGCAAGATAACACAGTTCAATTGTGGTTTGAAGATTGCTTGCTTTATCAGTGTAGGGACCATGCCATAGGCCGGAGTGTCCCCATTCCAAATTTAAAGGCAGCTAGGCTTTAGCCAGCAGGAGCTCTGATTGGAATTGTTATATCTGGATTTGTTGGCTTCCCCATGGGCCTTGGACATTGCTTGCTTCTGCCTGGTCCTGGGGAGGGTTCTCCAATAGATAGAGCAAAAAGATACAATGTTATGGGTTATGAATATCTATTTCACTCTGACCAATCACTAGGAGGATTCTATCCAGAGATGTGGGCTGGGTAAGGAGATACATATTCTAGAAGGGTCCTTCCTAGGCTTGGAGAGGATGTAGCTAAAGAGAAGGTTCCATGCCTCCCAGGCTTTGCCTGGAGATTATGTAGCTAAAGATGAAGTCTGATGCCTCCCAGGCTTTGCTTAGGGAGTAGATATTTAATGAAGAAGTCCTTTGCCTCTCAAGCTTTGCCTAAAGATGATGTAGTTGATAAGGAGGTCCTTTGTCTGGAGAGACTGTAGCTAATGAGGAGGTCCTTTGACTCCCAGACATTGCCTGTAAATAATGTTGCTGAATAGGAGTTCTGTTGCCTCCCAAGCTTTGCCTGAGATGATGTAGCGGAAGAGGAAGCCTTTGCCTCCCAGGCTTTGCCTGGAGATGATGTAGCTGAAGAGGAGGTCCGTTACCTCACAGGCTTATAGAGTAGATTTCTAATGAGAAGGCCCAATGCCTCTCAGGTTTTGTCTAAAGTTGATGTAGCTAAAGAAGAGGTCCTATTGATTCAGGCTTTGGCTGAAGAGGAAATCCTTTGCCTCCCAGCCTTTGCTTGGACAGTAGTTATCTAATGAGGAAGCCTTTTACCGCCCAGGCTTTGCCTGGAGATGATGTAGCTGAAGAGGAAGTTCTACCCAGGCTTTGCTTAGGGAGTAGATATTTAGCGAGGAGATCTTTTGTCTCCCAGGCATTGCCTGGAGATTATGTAGCTGAAGAGGAGGTCCATTGCCACCCAGGCTTTACTTGGAGAGTAGATATTTAATGAGGAGGTTCTTTGCCTGGAGATGATATAGATGAAGAGGAAGTTCATTGCCACCCAGGCTTTGCTTAGGGAGTAGATATTTAATGAGGAGGTCCTTTGTTTGGAGATGATATAGTTGAAGGTGAAGTCCATCATAGGCTTTGCTTAGAAAATAGATACTTAATGAGGAGGTCCTTTGCCTCCCAGGCTTTGTCTGGAGATGATGTAGCTGAAGAGCAAGTTATTGGCCTCCCAGGCTTTGCTTAGTGTAGATATTTAATAAGAAGGCCCTTTTGCCTTCCATGCCTCCTGTTTGGGGAGAGAACAGTTTCAGGACCAAATCCTAAGAATAGAGAATGGGCCTATGCAAGGGCCTTGAAGACAGGAAGGTTTTTAAAGGAAAACAACTTTCAGAAATGTTTGCTCAGTCCATTGCCAGTCTCGGCTTAAAGGCACACAAGTGAAGATTGTAGGTCCTGGCATCAAGGCACACTACTAGCCTATGAAAGTATTTGCAATCGTTTGAGCAGAGGGAATACTTTGCTGCTATTTTGGGTATCCTCTAATCCCTAACTCTTCTACCTGAACACTGATCCAATAAAACCTGCAAGAAAAGATTGACAGAGTGTCGGTCATTCAGTCACTGCTGGTGGAACGGTGAATGTTTTGGGGCAGCTGCAGGCCAGATCACCAATAGAAACAGTGGTAGTGCCCGAAAAACCCAGCAGTTCTTTAGGGGGTCAGTACTACACCAGGAACAAGCCTTAGTCATAGCTCACAGCTTCACTTTAAGCTAAGTGGTCACTTTAAGCTAAATCCTCTGGTCTGGAAGTGGTCTGAAGGCCTCGATGACCTCTTTTCTCTATGGCTAGTAGAAGTAGGTAGAGGTTTTAGAATTTTCAGCCTTGAATACTTGCATAGTTACTGAACTGATACATTTAACACCCTTACACAGTAACATACAACAGGAGCTATATTATCTCATATACACTGTCTGGCCAGAAAGAAGTTACCACCTGGATTTCGGGCAGTGTTATGAGCTGGGCTTGCTTCAGTTGGTCAGGTCTAGGTTCAACAATGTTTTGTGCCCAAATAATGAGGTCAGATGCCTACCTGAATATACTGAATAAAAGTGGTTCAGGGGGCATGAAACATCATTATCACACAAGGATTGGCCACCTCAGCATCCAGACCTTAACCTCATTGAGAATCTTTGGGATGTGCTGGAGAAGACTTTACATAGAGGTCCGACTCTCCCATCATCACTACAAGGGCTTGGTGAAAAATTGATGCAACTCTGGATGGAAATAAATGTTGTGACATTGCATAAGTTTATGGAAACGATCCCACAGCAAATGCATGCCATCATCAAAGCTAAAGGCAGTCCACCGAAATATTAGAATGTGAGACTTTTTATTTTGGCCAGGCAGTGTATTACCATGATGGCACACATGCAGACAGAGGAGGACAGACAGGTGGCGCACTGGCAGCATTCAAAGCACATGACCTCAGATTACCAACTGGATCCTACAATAATCTGGGATTTAGGAGTCTGGGGAAGTCTGGAGGTGAGGGCTGGAATGTGCATGCTGGACAGACAAAAAGAATGAAGGCGGTAAATATACCAATATAGACAATCTGGGGCCTATCAGCTGCACAAAGTGGTGGGGGATGCTTTATAGGCATAAGGCAATGTTCACAAGGGAATAAAGGTGATGACACAACTTTCTAGTTTGGGAAAGCCTGTATATTAATACAAAGCAGAGATACAGAATACAAGGAGGAATGAAAGTGTATGTAATAGCAATTTTGTATTGATTTGTATAGCGTAGTGAAGAGTTAAACCCTTTGTGAACGGTTTATTGTTGTAGGCAATAAACATGTACTGTTCTTTTTATCCTGGTGACCATTGTCAGCAAAGAATTTTAATGGGAAATCCAAAAGAATCATCTGATAGGGACACATACCTCTCAACTTGAGAGATAGGAAAGAGGAGCACCTTCTAGACCAATGTATGTAGGCAATGGACAACCCCATCCCCAGGCCACATTCCCAGTTATGGGGACCATTAAGAATTGATATGCCAAAAATGATTGGTTCAACCCAGAATTGTTTTTTTTTCACCATTTCTTTTCATTTATACTGGTTTTTCAAAATAATTAAGAGATACGATAAAGGTTTTAGTGCAGAACAAGATTTGTGGTAGAGAAATATAACATTTCCATAGATAGCTGTACATCAGACCAAAAAGAGACACAGCTGAGGAGGAAAGAAGGACAGAGGCACTGTTGGAAAGTATGGGGACACCTTTTCCTGTGACAACTCCTAACATTGGAATTTTGTTCACGTTGGATAGATTTCCTCTTATATCCTGTCGTGTTGTCAGTATAGGAAGTGAATAATTATCTCCTCTGCAGGACACATGCAATAAAAAAATAACCTGAGAGGGATTTTAACCCTTCCATACATCTAAAACAAAAAAAAGTATTTTTACATACACTGTAAGGCAAATTGGGACCCTACACAAATTATTAGCTTTGGCCCACCTATGACATTTGACATTGATAAAACGTGCAATAGGCACACAGGACCAGCCCCTTTGAATTGTATGTACTGGCATGGGCCCCTCAAGCTAAACTTGCCTACCACCCATCCAAGTCCATCCTCCTTGTGAAGTGACAGGCAGTAGTACAGCTTTGACCAGTTAATTTACATTCCATATTTACTGCAGGATCATAAACATTGTAGCAGGGGCCCCTGGACATCCAATGGGCCCCAGGCTCCTTCCTAGCATACCTTGTGGATGACCCTGCTCTGTTGGAATAGGGTAAATGGTAATTCTAACTATACATGCTCTATATAAACAAAGCATGTCACCTGGTAGTTAGAGAAGGAGTGGTAAGAGCAGTGTCAAATCAATAGCTGTGTGGCTGCTATGGGGCTCAGGGGTGGAAGGTGGCTCGATCAATGGGGCTACTGAGGCAATATAAACAACATACAAAATGTGCATGCACGTGAAGATAACACAAATCCACCACTGTAACATTGAGGATTGCAGAGGTTACTGTTGACACTGACCCTGTACTGCCCCTGTGACATTTCCAGTCAAGTAGAATTGATGTCAGACATACAGGAGGGGACTTCAGAGATATCTCTAGAAATAGATACTTTTTTGTGGATGTGTAGTAAGGAGAATTTGTTTAGCTGTCTTAGTGGTGTAGATTTCTTTCCCTCAGAACTTCTGGTCATCCCGGCCAGCACTGAAATTAACTGTATACCTTACACAGTCTTCCTTTAAATGGCAACAGTAGAGTCCTTGAGCCAACCTCACCACATTTTTCACCATTTTTGGGAACTGCCTCTGCAGGTGTGAGTTAAACTTTCCAAATGAAGGATGGAGTCTACCTTGTCTATTCTAAGGTGGGCTGTGAGCGGTTGGGGGGAAAGCCAGTGTTGTGCTATGGTTCTCCTGGCTAAGTATAGGATTCTAGTTAATGCAAATTCTATAATAGGGTTGTCAAAGCTGAGTTCCAATATACCCAGGATACCAAGCTTAGGTTCAGGAGCATAGTGTAGGTTAATGATATCAAATACATCTTGCCAGTGATGGAACAATATTAGGCACCTCTAGAACATGTGAATAAGATCCCCCTATCCCGAGGTACACCTAGGGCTCTGCAGAGAGTGTCAGAGGAGAAAACTATACAATCTTAAGGGAGTCCAATATGTAGTAGGAACAACTGCATGGATCTCAAGGAGTGTGATATTGACATCTGAGGCATTGTTTGCAGAACTGCAAGCCACTGCTCATAGAGCCTAAATCCGGTACCAACTCACTTGAAAGCACTGGGCTATGAGAGTTGACATGCAGGGCAGTATATATTTTAGATATAAGTCCCTGTTTGCACTGAAAATGAGTTGTGAGCGAGATCCTATTGCATTTTATGAAGTATTGGATTAGTACGTTTCGGTTGACTATTTAAGGCATGGCGGAGTTCAACATATCTAGGAACATAGAGAGAGAGAGAGAGATAAGTTTGTAGTTGTTGAAAGGATTTGAGGGTGTGAGCATGGTATATCTGAGAGAGATGGGTGATGCCAGGTTTATTCCACAATTCTGATCCTTCCAAATCAAGTCAGTAAAATATTTATCATCTCATAAAAGAGAATACTCATTGAAGCTCCAGAATTTAAGGAGTAGTTTCATATTGGACCAGGTTTTATGAAACAGATTCAGGGTGGAGTAGTAGTGTGATTGTTTGGAGACACCTTCAGTCTATACAGTTGAAATGTTAATCTCTTCATTCATAAGGGATGACGTCAGTGCTTAATTAGGAGCAGTCAGAAGAGACAAATGTCATCCTCCAAAGTGCTGGAGCTGTGCTGCCAAGTAGTACAACCGAGGATTTGAAACCGTCAACCTTCCTTCACCCCAGGAGAGATACAGTATAATGTTTCTAGTTTGATTCGAGGAGGCCTGCCATCCCACGTACATTTACATAAGAGCACACCCATCTCGGGAAACAGTTTTAAGGTATCTACAGTATATAGGAGTATTGTGGGTAATATAGAGGAGTTGGGGCAGCCATATAATTTTTACAATATTTGCCCTTCCAAATAGAGTCAAAGGCAGCTGGATCCAAGATGAATATTTTTATTTTATTTTAGAAAGCCATTGGAGTAGATTATTATAGTAGCCTGGTCTGTAGGGTTATGGGTAGTGAAAGGAGACAACAGCTCTAAATTTCAGGGGTTGGAATTGGGAAACATCCAGAGTTCAGTGGCCAGGAGTGGGTAACACGCAGAGTTTAGGGGCCAGGAGTGGGTAACGTGCAGAGTACAGGGGTCAGGAGTGGGTAACATGCAGAGTTCTGGGGTCAGGAGTGGGAACCATGCAGAGTTCAGGGGTCAGGAGTGGCTAACGCGCAGAGTACAGGGGTCAGGAGTGGGTAATGCACAGAGTTCAGGTGTCAGGAGTTGTAACGCATAGAGTGCAGAGGTTAGGTGTATGTATTGTACATAGTGCATGGGTCAGCACTCTCCTTGGCCTCCCAGTAATCTTTGTAATCCTGGCGTGCTCTCCTCTACCAGCAATCCAGATCCCCCTGATCTTGGTGTAAGTCGGTGCATCATCTTACCTGTTGCTCAGTAAAAACTGTACAGTTTTCAGCCTTCACATATCCTCAGTGAGATTGCACACCTATTTATAAAATGATATCAGTGTCTAAGGATGAAGACAGATGTAGATCAACTCACACCCATTATTACACCCTCCATATGCCCTCCGCCATCATAATGGAAATGTCAGAGAGTGAGCGGGATGGTGGCCCAGATAAGACAATCTTCCTCAGCACTGAGTCGCTCAGCAATATACATACAAGAAATTCTGGTAGTGGGAAGCTGTTTGGGCTGCCCAAAGCCATACCCTGCTTAGCCCCCCTGCTGATCCGATGAGGCCCAGCCTGGTATGTGAGGGCTACCTGTACTCCGATATCAAAATGTTCCTATTGGGCCCCATGAGCTGTAATTCTAAAAGTGTATAAAGCCAGCTTTTTGATGGCACTGATATCAGATACAATCACAACTTATTCCATTAACATCTGGCTACAAATACTGTACTCTTTGGGAGCTGCCGGCACATCATGATTTAGCTACAGCCGGATCCTGGCCAAGCTGGAATTGAATGTTTCAGTACTAATTGTGCTTATGTCATCTGGGAACAATCCAGTTATCATTATATTATAGTCTAAGCATTCAGCAAGTTCTCCTCCGGATACATGTATTGAGAGGAACCTCTAGGCCCTTGGTTCTCAACTGGTGGGTCGTGACCCAAAAGTGGGTCGCGACCCCGTGTTCAGTGGGTCACCGCATGCCTTCCACTTTTCTAGGTGAGTGGCTCCTCAGCCTCCCCCTAGTGCAGTACTGTCAGTTTTTGCACCAAGCAGCCATTCAAAATATGCTGCCCGGCGCCGAGTGTCAGCTTGAGGTGTGGTGGGATGGGGGTAGGGCAGTGAGGGAGCTCCATCATGTTATACATTGCTTACAGCTCCCTCTTGTGCCCTGTAGAAGTGCCTGGACTGGAATGACATCACATTCTGGCTGCCGGCACCTCTACAGGACACACAAAGCAGCTGTACCAGCAATGTACATATGGATGGAGCTCCATCAACAGCCCACACTGGACCCCAGGCTGAAGATCCACTCCAGTTCTCGTAAGATAGGGAGACTGGGTGCATCTTAAAAAAAAAAACTAGTACAGTGCATTAATCACGCAGCCCTGTGCAACTGACTCACTGTACCACAAAATTGCACCTACCGCAAATTCTGGTGTGCAAGGTGTGTTGCATTGCCATTTATTTGAATGGCACCCCAAAGACACCTCCCACCTACAGTTTGATCGCACGCACCAGAACGCGCAGTACCGCAATGCCGTCATTCCAGTGCGGTGCGATTTGGGTCATGATTTTATGACCAAAGACAAATGTGGGTCCTGAGGTTACACAGGTTGAGAACCACTGCTCTAGGCCACCGTTGCTGACCTCGCCCTAACAATTCTGTGTGCCTGGCTGTTTCAGCCTGCTATACCTTCTGAATCACTTACGAGGAACTAGCATGCAGCAAGTCAGAACCCCTAGGGTCCAGTCACACCAACCCGAGGAAGAAGTCAACAGAAGTGGCCTACATATTTCTCTCAGTATGGGATGGGACCAGTATGGGATCACCCACATATTTCTCTCAGTATGGGATCTCCCACATATTTCTTTCAGTATGGGATGGGACCAGTATGGGATCTCCCACATATTTCTTTCAGTATGGGATGGGACCAGTATACATATTTCTTTCAGTATGGGATGGGACCAGTATGGGATCACCCACATATTTCTCTCAATATGGGATCTCCTACATATTTCTCTCAGTATGGGATGGGACCAGTATGGGATCACCCACATATTTCTCTCAGTATGGGATGGGACCAGTATGGGATCTCCCACATATTTCTCTCAGTATGGGATGGGACCAGTATGGGATCACCCACATATTTCTCTCAGTATGGGATCTCCCACATATTTCTCTCAGTATGGGATGGGACCAGTATGGGATCTCCCACATATTTCTTTCAGTATGGGATGGGACCAGTATGGGATCACCCACATATTTCTCTCAGTATGGGATCTCCCACATATTTCTCTCAGTATGGGATGGGACCAGTATGGGATCTCCCACATATTTCTTTCAGTATGGGATGGGACCAGTATGGGATCACCCACATATTTCTCTCAGTATGGGATCTCCCACATATTTCTCTCAGTATGGGATGGGACCAGTATGGGATCTCCCACATATTTCTTTCAGTATGAGATGGGACCAGTATGGGATCTCCCACATATTTCTCTCAGTATGGGATTTCTTTTAAAGAGAACCTGTTGTACATTACAGTTTTAGAAGAAAGATTTTAGCTGAGGAGCTGGTAGAGGAAGGTGCCTCAAGGTACCTTTTTCCAGTCAGGATGTTGTCATCTGTGCATCTGGAGAACCTCCTAAACCTGGGTGCACCTTGTAAAGAGTCCTTATCTTCTGATCCAGCTCTGCCAGGCTCCCTCAACCCTCCCTAAATGCTTCCTTAGATTTGGGGTGAAGTGAGTCAGAGTTTGATTCCCAGCAGGTTTTTTTCTGTACCCTGCTAAGAGGGACAGCACATGACAACACTGTCCCCATGAATCAGTACATGGCTGCAGAAATGGGGGAAATCATCCCTACCTCCTCCAATGGTTAAAGGAAGGTCGTGCTAATTGGCTTAGCTGTGTCCACCTAAAATAACTTGATCAATTTCCGGGTGGACTTTCCCTTTAATAAATAATGTTCCTGACACATGTTACGAGGAAATGGGAAAAGTCTCTTGCAGTCGGTTCACACAATGTACACAGCCATCTGTAGTATGCTGGGTCACGTGACTCTGTGGTCACACAAGGCTGCCAATTGATGGAACAAACTTGGATCTTCTTTCACACATAGAGAGTAGCTGGTCTGACGGTAATGTGGGGGGCTGGGGACAATGAAGGGTGGGCCCCGCAACTTTTTCAGTACAGCATACACAGGTGCAAACTCCCTCCCCTGCTTCAGAATAAAGAGGCAAACAGAGGATGCAAAATAACAACAAACTAAACTCATCTACAGATCGGACTGTCTGGTTGAATCGGTCACACCCCTTTAACTATCTGCCACACCCCCTTCAACAATGCTGTGCTGTCTGTAAAACTTATTTTAACAATACTGTGCTACCTGCCACAACCCCTTTGACCATGCTGTGCTACCTGTCACACCCCCTTTAACCATGCTGTGCTATCTGCCACACACCCTGTAACCATGCTGTGCTACCTGCCACAACCCCTTTAACCATGCTGTGCTACTTGTCACACCCCCTTTAACCATGCTGTGCTATCTGCCACACACCCTGTAACCATGCTGTGCTGTCTGTAAAACCTATTTTAACAATACTGTGCTACCTGCCACAACCCCTTTAACCATGCTGTGCAACCTGCCACAACCCCTTTAGCCATGCTGTGCTATCTGCCACACCCCCTGTAACCATGCTGTGCTACCGGTCACACCCCCTTTAACCATGCTGTGCTATCTGCAACACACCCTGTAACCATGCTGTGCTACCTGTCACACCCCCTTTAACCATGCTGTGCTATCTGCCACACCCCCTGTAACCATGCTGTGCTACCTGTCACACCCCCTTTAACCATGCTGTGCTACCTGTCACACCCCGTTAACCATGCTGTGCTATCTAGCCCGGTCTAGCAGCCAGGGGGGACCAAGGATCAGGTGAGTATTTCTTCTTTATTTTCACACCTAGATCAAAACGAACAGTTAATTTTTCACAATCCTGCAGCTCTTCTTTCTAACCGTGCTGTGGTACCAGATGCCCCACCTTTAGGCCCCGTTCACATATAGCGAATTGTCGCGCGATTTCCGCCGCGATATCGCGCATTTCTGCCGCGCGATATCGCGAGAAGTCGTCGGCCAATGTTATTCAATGGAGCTGTCTTAACTCCATGTCGCTCGTCGCTCGTCGCGGTCGCAAGTCGCTTCTACCGGACCCTTTTTTCGGCGGATTTTGCGCGATTTTACTTTTTTTCTATGGAGCCCGATGGGGAAGGTCGCGCTACCGTCGCTGGATCGTTGCTGGAACGTCGCCCCGCAAGTCGCGCTATCCCGGCCGTGCGGATCCGCTGCAAAAGGTATGTCGCTATATGTGAACGGGGCCTTAAAGGGGTTCTAAACCCTCCGTTTTTTTTGCCTATATCTACTGCTAGCAAGCAGTAGATATAGGCAAGAAGTTTAAAAAAAAACAAAAACGCTTGAACTAGTTTTAAACTTACCTCGTTATCGCTGCTCGATACCGCGGCGAGAATCAGGAAGTGATCGTGCGGCCGCAAAGGATCTTGGGGCAGGCGCATGCGCAGTTCCGATTCTCGGCCGGGAGACGAGCAGAGACGCAAGGTAAGTCTATGGACGCGTGCACCCGCATGCAGACACCGCTGGATCGGAGGGACAGAGCAGTCAGCGCTGGATCGGAGTGACGCCGCACCGCTGGAGGGACACATGAAAACATGGGGAAAGAAGAGGAAGATCAGAATAAGAGACATCATTTGAGGTAAGTGCTAACATTTACATGGGGGGGGAGGGAAAAAATGTTTTGGCTTTAATGTCACTTTAACCAATCTTTATTTATGGATAAACATCAGCTTATTACAGCTTATCAGTGTGTTAAATATCTGGTTTTAATTATATAATAATAATAATTGTTGTTAATGATTGAGAAATGAGATATCTGACAGGGAACATGTACCTTTGGTCTTGGAATTCACTTCATGTACCTCCTGTGCCTTGAGCTTCATAGCTATATGAATAATGGAAAACCTCACGCCACTACTCTAATCAAGTTAAGCAGCAGCTGAAATCTGTGTGGTCAGAAATAACGTATGAAATTAATGGTAAAAGTCGCGCTGTGTGAATGAGACCGCAAAAGTGTCAGATTTAGTAGATACTGACCTTGGAGTAATGTGATACAATGTGTAAAAAGTGCAAAACAAAGAAGAAACGCATGTATATAACATGCACCTTAGTGTAAATGTAATTGCTACAAAATATCCATAATGAAAAATCAAATGCACTAAATATTAACTGTGAATCAATGTGATGCAGTGTGCAAAGAATACCAACTAGAAAAACGCATGTGTGTAACTTACACTCCAGTGAAAATAATAAATGGTTAAAAAATGTCCATGATCCTGGATCTTCAATAGTCCATTAAGTAAATAGAAAATAAAACATTGGATGTAGAATAGACTTAGGCTGGGCACATACCTTACAACCATCGCAAGACTAGAGACACTGTGTGCAAATCGCTCAGCTCCTCTACCAGAGGAGCTGAGCGATTTGCACACAGTGTCTGTGTCTGTGGCTGCTTACACACATGCGTTTTTCTAGTTGGTATTCTTTGCACATTGCATCACATTGATTCACAGTTAATATTTAGTGCATTTGATTTTTCATTATGGATATTTTGTAGCAATTACATTTACACTAAGGTGCATGTTATATACATGCGTTTCTTTTTTGTTTTGCACTTTTTACACATTGAATCACATTACTCCAAGGTCAGTATCTACTATATCTGACACTTTGCGGTCTCATTCACACAGCGCGGCTTTTACCATTAACTTCATAGCTATATGTCTGCAGCGTGAGATCATCTAAGGCAGGGCTCAAAATTTCAAGTCCTGAGCTACTAGCCAGGCCTCAAGAGTTACTCGCCACCAGTTGCCCCACCTAACACGAACGGGGCTCAGAACTGTCAGAGCTCCAGCCGAAAGGAACGGAGCCAGGACAGGACAGCAAGGATCGGCTGCTCTAATAGTCAGGTACACGATCTGTGACCGCATGCCTGACTGAATTTCCACTCGCCCTCTCTTTATTTCCACTCGCCAAATGCGAGCAGGCGAGTAGAAATTTTGAGCCCTGATCTAAGGAACTGTTGCCCCTAGCGGGCACGCACGGGCAGTAAAGACCCGACCATTGCACACACCCGTTACCGGGTGTTTCACATATAGGCGATTAGCGGCTCCATAGCCCGCCGATCGTCTATATGTGCTCCTTCGCGTCCGCCACCCCCCGCGCGGCCGGGATCCGCTGGGAAGGGGATTTAACACCGCGGATGTCAACTGGTTAAAGCAGGTCAGATGCAGATCAGAAGGAGGTCAACAGCAGGTCCAATTAAACTGTCAATGAACTCCGAGTGAGCTGGAAAGCCCCCCAAACCCATGTCAAGCAGATGCCGAGCCCAAAGCCTCTCAACACGGGTCCTTAGTCTCACCAGATTTGAAGTCACATTCGATGTCACTGCTGCTCATCGTTCTCTTTGCTGGAGGAAGCTGTTCCTGAGGACCTGCAGTGCAAGGATCTCCCTGCATCTGCGTCATTCATTCTGTGGATCTGCCGTGTGAGATCCAAGGCACTGCTGCCTCTGACTGCTCGTCTCATCAGATGTGGAGGGAGATTTGGTGATGTCACTACTGTGCTGCTCATTGTTCTCCTTGCTGGAGAGGGAGCTGTAACTGTGGACCTGCAGTGCAAGGATCTCCCTGCTTCTGGTTCCTTCATTCTGTGGATCTGTGTTCTTTGACCACATAATATTCCACCACCAGTCTTCTCATTGCCAGGTATCGAGGGGAGGGGGGGGGAGCTCTGACATGAGAAAGCAAAGCCCTGCCTATACCAAGATGGCGGCCCCCCCACAGAAACACAGTGCACAACAAGACATGGTTAGTAAGTAATGGGGGTAAAGATCAGCTGCAGGGAGTCACCAAGCAATGCCAGTGACTAGTCCTTTGCCCTCTGCTTGCCTTTTTTGGGCACATCTTGGGCCCGTGTTGGTCCTCTTTAACCTGTTGCATGCCTGTCATAAGCACATATGTGGCAGCACAGTGGTGGGCTTTAACACAATGCTGCCATTTATACGTGTACGGCCTGAGATGTTGTTTAGCGCGCTCACTAGACACCCCTAACACTAATCGCAGCTGGTGATCATGTGATCACTGTGACAGCCATCCACCCTGATCACATGATCGGGAAGCCCAGGCATTAAGAACGTCTTAAAGGGCCAGCGGGAGCCCTTAGTAAGGGGTTAATACTTTTGCACAGCTCCTCTGCTGCCCAAATGATTACAATAATGCTTCCTACCAGTACCTGGTTTAAACTTTATGTCATTAGTAGATTACGGAGGCCAAGCGATAACACCGTACAGCAAACACGGCGCGGCCAAGAAATCGAAAAAGCAAAAAAAGTTACATAAAACTCGCTTTTTTAAAGGTAAACGCTGCCATAACCCAAAACACGTGTTCAGTGAGAATACTCTATAATTTCCCTCTAGTCAGCCCGCTGATGTCCTGGATTAACCGGCACACGCAGTATCTGTACAGCCAAGTGTTATCCGCATATAGGCAGAGAATCCCACCACCACCGGCGCTGTGATAGGGAATCCAGCCGTTGGACAGATACAAGCAACTGGCAGCTATAGCCGAAGCGAGGCAAGAGTGTATATGAGGGGACGAGCTGTGCCACTTCCTTATACTTCCTTGTCCTTAAACGCCCGTCTGGGCAGGGGCCCAGAGCCTGTTAATGTAAAACTGACAGTCTGCACGTAGCCGAGTCTACACATACACAAACAACACGCACACAGATAGCGAACAAGCGGAACATCACAACAAGGCTTCGGACCCCGCGCCGCTACCACTTAACCCCGCGCGCTCGACTATTCTAAAATGTAAGGGATCCCACGCGGGGCGCCTCCGCGCTGGGACTGGAGGCCGAGTGCACGAGCTACCTGCGGAGCCCGCCCCCGAGAGACTGCAATGAAGGCTGATTACAGCAAGGACGCAACGGAATGATACTGGGCGTCATGCAGCCAACAACTTTTTTTTTTTTTTTATATGATTACTTTATATATTTTGATACATTCATTTATTGAAATATAAATATATATAATCAGATTGTTCTTTTTCTCTTCCCGTGGCTTCCCGACCCCAGCAGGAAAAGAACGTTTGCTCCCGACGCCAATGGTTAGGGCCGCGTCAAAGCACAGCGTGTACAATCCGGGCTTGTTTCTTTCAAGCCCAATGTTTTTTTAATTAGTTTTAGATCAGAAAAGGGTTAGAGGCTCCGTTATGGTTTTCTTGCTTGGGAGTTTTTCTTATTTGTTTCCTGTCCAGGACAGAAGTGATGGGAAGTCTGTCCAATGGGCCAGCAAGAAACAAATGGCGAACGCACAATTTATAACTAGCCTTAATAGCAAGGCGCACATGGAGGGGTTTACAGCAATGCAAAACACAGAAGTTTCCCAGCACACATACCGGCTAGTCTGCAACAAAACGCATTACACTAACAGTATGCGTTAAAAACAGAGGTTTTAGTTGCCCATCTTGTGCAAAATATGTGAAAGCCGCACTGGAAACTTCTCGACCTTCTATATTCTTCTCAATACTTATCCCAATACCAGAACTTCAGTTATTCCCTTCGTCACCAGAACTTCAGGTACTCCCTTCGTCACCAGGGAGCATGCAGCAGGCTTCCCAGCCAATCAGCTTCCTGATTGGTCGGGAAGCTGGCCAATCTGGAAGCGGGGCGGCGAGTCATTACCCTCCTATTGGCTTCCTGATTGTCCAGAAAGCCAGCTCCATGCTTCCTCGTCACTTGGTGACGAGAGAGCATAGAGCCGGCTTCCCAGGTAATCAAAAAGCTGGGCGGCAAGTCATTACACGCCGCTCGGCTTCCTTAATGGGACTTCTGGTATCGGTATTGGCGAGTACTTAAAAAAAATATCGGTACCCGTACTCAATACAGAAAAACCGGTATCAGTGCATCCCTACTTCTACATGTATACACAAGAGTCCTCCTATTATTACCATCCACGGCTGTAAATGATTAATCAAGCTGGATGGCTTTGGTGAGGCTGCTCCCCTACAACAAAAAACCCCGAAGCAGAGGTGGAGGTCCAGCATGGCCTGGGCTCAAAGGAAGTGGGTGGAATGATTCTGGCCAACAGACTGAGGACATCTAGTGGCAGAGAATATGTACTGTGAAGGAGATCTCTGGACTGACTTTGAATATTGCAGCAAAAGCTGCTTTTGTTATTTTATCTTTTATTTTTGTATTATTATTATATTTTTTAAACATGCAGTGACTTTTTTTTATTTGTGGATAGAGTGGGGGAGATTGTTTCTCACTTCCTGTCCTTGTGGTGCCCGTACAGGAATTGTGAGGTGCAGGTAGAAACCGCAATAAAATCAATCCAGTAGATAAAAGTAGAGGTGCCACACCGGTGGTGATACAGTCCAGATGACGTCTTTATTAATGAAAAATCTTGTTGATTATCTTGTTGATTTTTCATAAATAAAGAAGTATTCTGGACTCTATCACCACCAGTGTGGCACCTCCACTTCCATCTACAGGATGTTTTATTGCCGTCTGTGCCCGCACCTCACATTTCTTGTATAGGAGTCACGTCCAAGGGCCAAACAACAAGAGCCAAAGGGCCATGGATTGGGAGCCAAAGGGCCATGGATTGGGAGCCAAAGGGCCATGGATTGGGAGCCAGGGAGTCTAAAGTCCCTATCAGAGTCATAAGCAGTACAGAGCCAGTCCTAATAGGAACTATACTAGATGGTATGACTTTAGAATATGACAAGGAAACGTGGGAAGAACATATGATGCCCTTGATGTACCTGGACCCAGGGCCGGCGTTGACTACTAAGATATTGGGCCACCAGATATAAGTTACCCAAGCCAGCAACCCTAAAATAATCTCACACTCCACCAACCGAGCTGGATGGCACATTTAGAACACAAGTTAAAGTAAAGTATATCTATAGGGACATATTTATCTTTACTACTGAGTGCTGGTGATTTCCTGACTTTCCTGTGTTTGCACGGCGCCATCCGTGGTATCTCATCACTGCAAGCACCACTTTTTTCATATCTGGCCGGGACTGCTGTGAGGAGTGCGGAGGGTCTCTCCATCTACTTGTATATCTATAGCCAACATTATTTTTAGTTTTGGATAGAGTAGTGAATGGTGAGTGGAGATTTCCCTTTACTTCCTGCTCTAGAAACACGACAGGAAGTGAAAGGTAATCTCTCGAAATTGAGGGTACTAGAGCAAGTGTCCCAGTTTGAAGGTTTCTTCTGCTCTGGTGTCAATGGTGAAACAATGGCCCTCAGGACGAATCCAGAAGGTAGATCTCCCCATCAGGGACACGGACAGCAGTTACGGCCCGACAAGAGGTTTTAACCCTTCCACAAGAGTAAGACAAAAGCTTTTCCTCTAGACACACTTTAAAACGTATGATGCATTTTAGGTGTACAATGACTCATTTATTACATGGACACACAAATGAATCTATAAAAATATGTTTTTCCTTCTCTTGCGCCAGCCGAAGACAAACTAATTAGCTTTGTTAGTCGATAATTTGTCACAGCAGAAGTAGGGGGCGAAGCAACAATGAGGAGCTGGCACCATGCAATAGCCCCGTACATAACAGAAGGTGACTCACAGAGGGAAGGGCAATTTGGAGCAAACGTGGGCTTCTCAATGGAAGATAGGTAAATAGGGTCATACAGACTCTTCTCTCTTTTTTTCTCCTGTTGATTTGGCTCTGTCCTTTAAAGAGACACTGTCGCCTTGCGCAAAGACATTACTGCAAATTTTTGATTAGGCTGCAAAAGGTGGTATAGTGATCAATAAAAAAGAGTTGTAGCAGTAATATTGATGACCATCACAGCATTGTATATAATGACACCATTGGTAGTACCTCTGCACATACAGCAAGCTCTCTATAACCCCAGGAAGCCTGCGATAGGCATACAGGGTTAGTTTCAGTGCTGGCCGGGATGACCAGAAGCTCAGAGGGCAACAAATCTACCCAAATTCTCTGCAAATGGGATCTGTGACTAGAGGCAACGCCGACTCTGAAGGTGCCTCCTGTATGTCTGACATCCGCGCTTCCTAAATGGAAATAGCAAAAAGTTTCCCCGCACACTCACCAGCCAGCATGCAAAAAAACTTGTCTCACCACTAAGGTTAAAAGCAGAGATTCAGATACACGTCTTCTGCAGAAAATGTGAAAGCCGCACAGCTGCGCCAAGGCCCCTCCATATAGTGCGGTCCTAACTCTAAACTATGAGAGTCTCCATCTTGGAGCACATGTGGCAAAAGATCAAAGTGGGTGCAGGTTTGTCAGGAGGAAGCCCAACCTCCCTAAAAGGGGCCCCCTTCCACATCCGGGCCCCAAAGTAGCTGCTTGGGATGCTCTGTAGCCAGTAGTTATCCCACTGGCCTTGCAAAGGGGTTCCCCCAACCCACTTGTACTCACCTTACTGCACCTTCACAGTTGGCAAAGATTTGCCAACTGATATGTTTACTTAATTTCAACAGCCCCCTAAAGTGGTCCCCTTCCACCCCCGGGACCCATAGCAGGTGTGTGGGCTGCTATGACTATAGTTACTCCCGTGGCTTTGCAAAGGAGGTCACCAAACCCTCTTATGCTCACCTTACCAGTGCTCCTTCGTTGCAGCTGGTAACAATACCCGTTGCTTCTGGGCATGGTGGTGCATATACCTCCTTCTAAAGCTGCCCATACACCTTACAATTATCTGCAGATTTTCTGTGGTCAGATGGAAAAAGTGCAACAGATTCCTCCATCTACACTTAACTGTGTGTATGGAGTAATCTCCCCCTGGGCCAATCTGTTGCACTTTTTCCATCTGACCACAGAAAATCTGCAGATACTTGTAAGGTGTATGGGCGCCTTAACTCTGCTATGGTCTAGCAGCCAATCACATTCACATTTTTGTAATACAGTTACACAAACCGAACAGACCACTTTGATGCATTTTAATAACTGCATTCTAGAACATTAAATGCAAGTATGTACAGTTGAAAATGTCACGCAATAGTGAGCTTTATGTTTGTAGGTACGATGGGGCTCAGATAAAGATGGAAACAGCTTGCAATACCCAATTTTAGTCTACAGAGGTCAGTGTGGCTGAACTCTGGATCAGGCAGGATGTACACAGGTAAAGGATACATATTGTAAGATAGGACGGAGGCCGCCACTGCTGATCTCTCCTTATGAAAATACTACTTGCCTGGTTATCCTGCCAAAGGCTTTTGCACTTTAGAGGCTTTTAGAGTTAATTACAAATGTGCAGATGGGGAGCTCTGACATGACTTACCGCAGGCTGACTTCAGCTTTGAATCTGTTATTCATATTTATAAATCACACAGGAGGTCATATTGCAGACAAAGTCCCCAAAAATGCAAACAAACATGTTTGTAAAATACATTTTATAGGTTTATATTTATTCCCCCCCAAAAAATATCAGTCACTTTCATTTTAAATATGCGGATCCTCTGCACACAACAAAAAAGTTTCAAATGACATTAAACCCTCAGATTTTTTAACATAAACCAATACTGTAATGTGTGCCTTACTGTAATCCATGGTTGTTTCCCTTCTCTTTGCTGCTCTTCCTTTTAAATCCTCATCTCTTCTCATGCTGGGAGAGAACTTCCCTTTGCAGCTCAGGGCCTCTTCCTGTAGTGATGGCTCAGGTTTCAAGCCTATACAAACCTATACACAGACACTGTGTATCCATTCCTGAGACAAGGCAGTCTGCTGCAAAACAGAAGTTCTGCCCAGCATGAGAAGAGATACAGATTTAAAAGGAAGAGCAGCAAAGAGAAGGGAAACAACCATGGATTACAGTAAGGCACACATTACACTATTGTTTTATGTTAAAAAATCTGAGGGTTTAATGTCACTTTAAGGTAGGTCAGTTTATAAGAAATCATCATGGCAAAGCGTGGTTAGAGGTATTCATGGAAATAGTGAATGATTTACTACATAGTGAAATTCTGTGAAATGTCCGTTAATCTGTGTCCTATTACATGTGTCGGGTATGGACCACAGCCTACACAGTTCATGATATTGTAAAAAACTAATCTAAAGAGGACCTTAACCCTCCCCACACACTTAACTTCATTGCCCTCTTACCCCCCTCTTATCTCATAACTGGACATTTAAATCCCCCCTCCTCCCCTATACTTTTTTGCCTTTGGACCCCCTACTGGCACTGCGGGCATCCTTGCCTAGGCAACAATTATGTCCTATGCGCCTGCGCATGCACCACTGGGCACCCTGAAGCCTCCTTGGATACATGACATCAGTATGCCAGGAGGCTTCTGGGTGTTCTGTGCAGAATCATGGGGTTGGCTGCAAGAACCAGCAGGAAACAGCCAGACCCCCAATGACCCATGCAAAAAAAATGTCAGCACAGGACCCAGCGTGTGTGCGGCAGATTGCAGCAGGATAGCACTGGATTTGCTAGACATGCGAGTATGTCATTTCATCATAACCAGGCAAACAAGGTCAGTAGAGATGTAAAAAAAAATAAAAGGGGGGTGAAGTTACTCTTTAAACTTTGTAATGTGGCTTTATCAGACAAAAAATAGATGTATGTGTTGTATAACTAGGCACTCCTATGCTTGGTCATGGCTGAACACAATCACTGTATATGTTACTTACATAAGAAGGGGGAGTGAAGGAAAGAATGGTGCAATGTCACCCTCTTGTGGTTACATTGAATACTACAGGTTTACATTGCTTACACAGTAACTAGGGGTACAGGGCTTCTTCCAGAGCAACTAACAAATCACTAACTAATTAATGCCCAACTCCAGGGTCCCCTCTCCCCCCTCCTTGAGGTTCCCCATGTGCATTTCATTTTTTCTTATATACGTAGATTTCCAGATATCTTCTTCACCTCTGGCACTGTGCAGACCTCATTCAGGAACAATGCATCCATGCCACCCCCTCCATTTTTACAATGTTAGTGCAGTGCACTGTGGTGATGCCCCCGCGGGGCATCCATGACACCCTGTGTTCATAAACACGTCAGGCAACCTGGAAGACCGAGAGCCATATAATGGTGAAAAGAAATGACAAAGCTGGATAGGAGGTGAGTACTGCAGCCAGAACTACAATTATTTTAATTGTATCTAAAGCTGGGGGACCCTCTTTATTTAAAAAAACAATAACCAGGAGCTTAAGAGAACCAGCCACAACTGAGCTCATGCAGGACATTAAACATTCAGTATTCAATTATAATTGTGCATAGCCTCCTATACAAAGAAGTAACTTTGCCCCTTTAGTTTGATGTTGCCTAACCCGGCCGTACACTTAAGTGACCTTGGACTCCTGTCAGAGCCAACAGCCAGATTAGGCCAAATAAGGGGGCAACTATAAAATATGTGATAGGTACGGTTGAACAGGTAGAAAATTGTTGCATAAGCTCTGAAGACAGGTCCTCTTTAAAACCAACTAGTAGTTTAGTAGTAGACATAACCCTATAAAAGGTGGAGTCTAGACGCTGCCATTAGGTTCCCACCAATAAAGGTTTAGTGTATTATCGAAGTTTCATTTTCAAGTCATGACCAAGTTCAATACTGTTGGGGTTAGGGATATCCCGATATCGATGCCAGGCATTTTCACTAGTACTTGCACTCATGAAAATGCCCCGATTCTTTAGGCCGATACCGGCCCTTTAAATGTTCAAACAGCAGCGGCCATCCGAGTTCCTGCGCATGTGGGGACCTTGCAGCCTGCTGGGGACCTGCAGATAGCTGTCCATGGCAGTGCCTGTCCGGTTCTTTATCTCCTCAACTTCCTTCCCGGCGCGGGCACAGCCCAAGGGCTAGAAGCTGGGGGTTCCTGCTGCACACTGACTGGGAGGACTGGGCCGGAAGTGCCCAGAGTAGAATACATGTCCCCAAAGCAGAATACTATTCTGCCTTTGGGACATGTGTTCTGCTGCTGGGACATGTATTCAGTTCTGGTGACATCTGTATTTAGCTCTGGTGAGAAACTGCCCTAAAATCATCAGTCTGTGTTGTTTTAGAAAAAAAGTCAAATGTCCCTTTAAGAAAAAGTATCGGTAATTGGTATCGGCAAGTACCTGAGGGACAGTACTTGTACTTGGTCTTAAAAAAGAGGTATCGGGACATTCCTAGTTGGGGTGTTATCATGACCGTAGTAGAAGGTTAGGCTGCTGGAAGCAGGCCCAACTATTCAGCACCTAAATCTAAAATAATGCAGTTTTCACACTCTAACCCAGGGATGTCCAAACTCCGGCCCTCCAGCTGTGGTGGAACTACGAATCCCATGAGGCTTTGCAAGATTCTCACAGACATGACTCCTGGAGAGAGATGCTTCATGGGATTTGTAGTTTCACCACAGCTGGAGGGCCGGAGTTTGGACATCCCTGCTCTAACCTCTCTATAGCAAGGTGGAGATTGGGAGCCGCCATCTTGTTTTTAAAAGGTGCAAGCCCCAGAGCTGTCATCCTTATCCATCCTTTGCTCTTGAGTTATAAAGAACAAGCATGCATCCATTGAATTCAGGAATCCTTGCTCTGGGTCAGTGCCTTACAGAGAACGAAGGATAGGGATGCTGGCCATAAAGCTCTGAAAGCCAGTTTCTTAATTTTATGAACTGGTGGGATAGGAATGAAATGACAGGTGTTCTTTAAAAGGAAATGTCTTTACTTTGTAAGAACTCTGAAAATGTTTCTACAGGTATAAAAACTCCACTCGTCCCACAATGCATAATTATGTTACATCTGTTTGTATACATCAAGTACATGTGTCCCATGAAATGGCTCCCGTGTGTTTTCCCAGAATCCTCTTCCTCATTCCTGTCCTTATCTTGATCGTGACATACAGATGATGAGAGTCAATCTTTCCTTCCTCACCTGTCACCGCACTTTAAATAATTCTTCACCAGGTGTTGGAAGGACTTCCATACAGTGGGGTCCTGGATGCACACCGTGCCCCCTCCTCTCTGCTCCTCCTTCTTGTCCCGGTTTATGTCACCAATGCAGGCCCAGCCCGGATCGGCAGCCGCAGTTACGCACCACTTGGAGTGGTCAATATGTGAGGAGAAAGAGGCAATAGGGCCAAAGGAGAGATTCAGGACATTATATGTGTGATATGCCAGAGAGCAGTTAGATGGGAGGACTCCCACGGAATTCATCCAAAACTGGACAAACAGGTCCGACTTCAAAGCCTCCGACACCCAGCCGGAGTACAGGTCTGCAGAGAGGGACAATATATATATTATATACATATCACTATGTCTGCATACAAGAGGGCTTATTATCAGCTCCCCGAGACCCATTACCCCTGTAACATCATATTACAGTAACCCGGCTCCTG
>NW_017308701.1:0-41229 GCF_000935625.1 Nanorana parkeri
CCGCGCGTGTGCGTGTTGAGCTTCGTAAATCAGCCCCTAAAAGTCATCCATATATTTAAAGATAAACATAAAGCCAGAATTCAATTCTATGAATTTTCCATAAATCTACTTGTGTATTGAACTAAGAGCTTATCAGCTGACAAATGTTAAATGCAGCATCCCTTCCAGGTAAGGCTTGATACTTGAGTTCTATATTGAAAATGTGATAGGAGATGGGGAAAAGGAGTCACCTGCAGCTCCTAGGCAGCATGTTTGACATGGTTGCTTTTAAGGCTGCATTTATTGCATGCTAAATAAAATGAAAGGCTGGTGACAACAGTTTCTTCCTGTCCCTCAGTAATTATTTTTGTCTACTAAAGTTGTATGAGCAGCTTGATTAAGTTTGAGGAGGCATCATGAAAAAACTACACACTGCAGATGGAAATGTTAAAAACCACTACTAAGGTTATTGACTCATAAAATGTAAAACATACAACCTATGCATATTCTTATTTTAGTAGAAGGATTTCACACGTAGGGTCTAAATGCTCCTCGCTAATGTGATGTGGAAATCAGCGAATCGGCGGTGGGTTTATCAAATCCTGTTTAAAATTTGAGAAACCCAAACGTAACACCTTAAAATTCTGCCCATTTTCCAAAAAAGGGCATTGGGAACTGGGCAATGCCATGACGGACATTTAATACAACATGGTTTTTTTTTTTTTTACAAAATCAGTGGGGGTAGGGTTATTTTGCTATGACTTTGAGGGCAACATGGAAGAAACACCAATCCTTTAAATTACATGCTTTGAAGATGCCTTGGGAGATGGTGCCAGTGGCACCTTTTTTCTAACATCACATATTTTGTAGCTTGTCTTAAAAAGAGCAGCAGCATCCAATCTGCTTAATGTTAACTTAATTTTATTTTTGCTGTGACATGTTTTTTTTTTTATCAAGCATTCATTGGCTTGAATTGATTGGCAGCCACAACAGACCTAAAACCTATAGGAAATAAAGCTCCACTTTGTACAAATTCACCAGTGGAATAGGCCCCGGAATAGGCCTCAACTTAATTTGTGACAAGAACGTGCAGAGCGGTAATGAAGGTAACCAGAAAGTGCAGGGCAAGCATGGCGGTAAAAAGAAAGTGCAAAGCGGTAATGAAGGTGACAAGAACGTACAGAGCGGTAATGAAGGTAACCAGAATGCACAGAGCGGTAATGAAGGTGACAAGAATGTCCATGGCGGTAATGAAGCGGTCATACTGCACTGTACTGTACTTTGTTCCATATTTTTGTGGTTAAAAAAAAATTACATATGGTTCAGAACGGATTAACCTTAATTACATTGAACCTTATGGGAAAATTTGATTCTGTTCGCAACCAAAAGCGGTTTGCGACCACGTTCGTAGGGGTCAGAATGGATTAACCTTTTTTACATTGAACCTTATGGGGAAATTTTAATCGGTTCGCGACCAATGTGACCAGAATGATGGAACAAATTGAGCTTGTGAACCGAGGTACCAATGTACTCACCCTCAAGATAAAGCGGACCAATTTAGTTTGTATTATCAATCCCTATACAATCTTAAAGATGTGCAAGAGGTCCCTCAGCCCACCGCTGCTGACATAACTCATTTTTTATCCTCTCTCAATGTACCTCAACTATCTCTTGAACAATTATCTAAATTGAATGCTCCCTTTAATGTCGAGGAAATCTCTAAAGCTATAGACTCTACCAAATAAGAAATCCCAGGCCCGGATATCTTCTCGGCAGAATATTATAAAACCTTTAATAATATATCTAGCCATATCTGCTAAACATATATTGTGCTGTTATGTCTACATCTAATTTTCCACCTGAAATGCTCAAAGCCCTTTTGTCACTATCCCCAAACCAGGGAAAGCCCACATTACCTCCAAACGTTTGCCCAACATCTTTACTCAACTCAAATCTTAAGCTTCATAACATTCTTTCATTTCTAATTCAACCTGATCAAACTGGATTTACTAAAAATAGACAGGTACCTTATGCGATCAGACATATTATTAATATTATCTACCATGCAGAAAACCGTAAGGTCCCTACCCTCCTACTGTCCCTTGAAGCGGGAAAAAGCTGTCAATAGAATCCATTGGAATTTTTTATAAAGCTCTTTCCAAATTTGGCTTTTTTTACCCATTATGGCTTTATATTCTTCTCCCTCAGCCCAAGTATACACCTCTAAGGTCCTAGCTAAACTCTATCATATAACTAACATCAGGGATGCAATTTATCACCATTAATATTCAACCACCTCGTGGAACCTTTTGCTGAGACTATTAGGTCTGATTCTTCTGTTTCGAGGTTCCTGTTCAACCACAGATATCATAAAATGCATCTTTTTGCAGATGATGTAATTTTTATGTTAACAAATCCAACTTGTTCCCTAAAAGCGGCTTAGAGAATTATATCCCAATTTAGCTCTATCTCCCACTATAAATGTAATTATACTAAATCTTATGTCCTTAATCTAGGGATTCTCCCACCAACCCAAAGACCCTCTCCACTACTTTCCCTTATGCATGCAAATCCCTCAGCATCTCCAACTTAGGAGTCATTCTTACCAATACCACCATGCTCTTTTTTAAAAACTTTTTTCCATTCCTCCATACTTTGCGACAAGATCTCCTTAAACTTTCTAAACTCGAACTAACCTGGTCTGGGAGACTCACAGCATTTAAAAGATGATCCTTCTGCGTTTACTCTATCTGTTTCACACCCTGCCCATCCCTGTCAATGCCTCTTATTTTACTATGCTTAGATCAATTATTCTTAAATACATTTGGGAAAACTAAAAAGCCTGATGCCCATATTATCAATTACTAAGCATAGGACCATAGGTGGTATGGGTTTAACTGATCTATGTAACTATTATACTGCTTCCCTTTTAGACCAGCTTAAATATTGGTTTAAACCCTCCTCTAAAGTCTTGTGGTGTGGTTTTGAGGAATCTCTTGTGCCTGGACAAAATTTGTTGTGTTGTCTACTAGCTTCTAATTAGTCCACATGTCCTAATGTTGACATCTGCAACACTTTTGGCTTTTGTAACTCCTGAACTATACATGATTCTAAAACAAAGATTCCTATCCCTCTATAGAGGAAAACATTTTCGATCTTTTTCTGAGCTATGCGCATACATCTTGCCACAAGGAGAATATTTTCGGTACCTGCAAGTCAAACATTTGCTTCTTAAAAGTGGAGTTATAGAATTACAAGTACAATGATACCATTTGATCTTTCTACCACCGCCCCATTTAATTCACAAAAGGGTATTTCTTTAATCTATAATACCCATCAAGACAAACTGCTATTTACTAAATTAACATCCTTCCTTAAATTGGAACAGGGCTTGGATAAGACATATACTACACACCAATGGAGTAAAGCTCTTTAATATATGTTGTCTGCCTCACACTGTGTTAATATGTGGGAATTATCTCTGAAAGTAACATTAAGATGGCATTTGACTCCCTATAGACTGGCAACATTTTCTGCTAATAATTCTGTAGTCGGGTTGGAACCTTGCTCCATATTTTCTGGTCACGTAAAGAAATTTTTGGAACCAAATCTTTCATATTTTTAACCAGATTATTATTATATTATTATTATATAGGATTTATATAGCGCCAACAGTTTGCGCAGGTTGTGGACAGGTGTCTTTTATACTGATAACAAGTTCAAACAGGTGCCATTGATACAGGTAATGAGTGCAGGACAGAGGAGCCTCTTAAAGAAGAAGGTACAGGTCTGTGAGAGCCAGAACTCTTGCTTGTTTGTAGGTGACCAAATACATTTTTTTCACCATAATTTGCAAATTTTCCAAATCAGACAATGTGATTTGTCTGGATTTGTTTTCTCATTTTGTCTCTCATAGTTGAGGTCTACATATGATGCCAATTACAGGCCTCTCTCATCTTTTTAAGTGGGAGAATTTGCACAATTGGTGACTGACTAAATACTTTTTTGCCCAACTGTATGCTGTGTACCCAGAAATAAGAAAAACAGTTTGCCACCTGGCCCTATTGCAGGTGTGAACCAGGCCTCATATTGAGAGTTCTGCACATAGCAGGGCCCCCATTGTTGTCCCTTAGCCAGTAGACCGAGGTTCAAAGGCCAGGCACTGTTTTATGGTTTCAAAGAATTTTCAAAGATCATATATCCATGGTAAGGGCGAATCCAAACCTTATATGACCACCAGTCTTTCAATTCAGAATAAACAGCCAGGTCACAGCAAATATGCAGATCACCTGAACATACACACTTGTGTAACACATTCATGTGTGTGCATTAGTGCATGCTCCATTGTGAACTTCTGTGTTATTCTGCTAATGAAAGACAACAGGTTGTTTGTGTTTTGCTGATCCTATTCATGTCTATCAAAATAAGACTGTAAAAGAAAGAAATATTTTTGTGGTGAATAAAAAACTTCATTTTATTTTATTTATTTATTTATTTTTGCAGTTGTAGCTTATGCCTGGAATACATACTTAAGCTTTCTCAATTAGGGTTCTGGAGCGAGTAGACTACATAATTTTAATCATCATAACGAGTGTTGAGTTCTGTTGGAAAAAAAAGTCTAAAGTGAACTTTCTGCAGAACAATACAGCATTTATCACTTACAAAATGTGTGGAGTCTTAGTAGGAAGTGAGTGTTCCAGGGAGATAAGGACATTTCTCTAGAAGCACAGGTGAGATGACAAAGCTTCACAGATATTAATTCATGTGGTCAGCTCTCAGGCTTGAATGCTAGATTATTTATGCCCTTAGCAAGATTGTTAAACTTGAGAAATGGCTGGAATGAAAAACATCTACATTAACATTGGTATATATAACATGTGATGAAGAAGATGTTTGACCTGTAAAACACATGACCATGTAGTCACACTAATCTCTTAATGCAAGTCTTGCAGTAAGGTTCACTTTGGGTTGACTCTTTCTCATGATCAGATTAGCCTCTCAGGTCTAATAATGGTTGTACCATGTTACCATGGTTGTAGGTGGTGGCATCATGCAGTGTCATGGGGTCTTGGTTGTTGGCTAACTAATTTCCTAGGTCTCCTTATTAGAAATTGTATTATAGCTTGCTTGTCTGTGTTTCCACATGCCTCTTTTAACACTTTAAAGTATGATAAAATATTTAATTTAAAAATCTGTATTCAGTTAGCAGTAGGCAGAAGTTCAATGTGTGCAGTTAGCTTTGGGGAGCTTCAGGCATGTGGGTGCATCCTAGCAAGACTAGGTAACCCATGTTTGGAGTTTGCTAAGGTTTGAATCACTGCAGAGTATATTCAGAAGATGGCAAAATTATCTGGTGTCCTAAAGGTTTTAATTAGCTTGTTAGTAATTGAACTTACAGGTGTCTACTCAGAACTGAGTAACCGGTCTACTTTTTAAAATATTACTTTGTTTTCTAAGTCCTGAGAGCTTCCTGTTATCCACATACTTGTGAATCAAGTTGTCAAGTAGTGATCCATACAGAAAGTGCTCTGTCTCAACATTAAATGTCAGGCACATTGATATGCAAGACAGGAACCTTCATCTTTCTTTCCTTCCTTCTGCCTTCTTCTTTCCCTTGCTCTTCTTTTCTCCTATCTCTTTCTTGGCTTCTTCATTATATTATTTTGTATATTGGATGTATATAACTATAAATTCAAATATACATAAGGTGCTTCTTTAAGGCTGTGCATATATACAATATGTAACATTTATTTGACAGGAACTATTCCCTCCTTTCTGTTTTTAACCTTGACTTTGTGCTGTCCTTTATCTTATTCTATTTGTATTGCCTTTTCTCTTCTTTTATGTCTCTCCTTTATATAGAGTATACACACTTACTTCCGTCTTTCAGAACAGAGCAAAAGAGTCATATAATGACAGGAACAATGCTTATATGATCTTATAAGTATTAAGAGGCAAAGGAGACTAAAATAAAGGAGACTAAAATAAAGTAAATATCCTGCTTATAACAAAATATGGTTTGAGCTGGGATACCATCTTTCATATGTGTCTCCAATTGCCAACATACCTGTGATTTCTTAGGTTAGGCAGTGATCCATGTCTTGATCTCTGCCTTGCTCTTTCCTGATTTCTTCCATCTCTTTTTTTCTTCCTTTCCTTATATAGCATTGTTCCTTATTGGGCACCACACATGCATATCTTAACATGTATACATACTGTAGCATATTTCATTATGTACCTACTGTATACAGTATATGACCAATACAGCTACCTTTTACTATACACAGCAGAGGAGATATTATCTCATCTAATAAGGGTAACACTGCCAATTTGGCCTTACAGCCTAATATGTCCAGCGGTTTCCTGCTTATAAGAGTTCACAACTTAAGCAGACAGACCTTGTTCTTTTGGACATACAGTACAATCTGTCAGCCTCTGCACGTTTGGCTGAACTGAACATCATGCAAAATCTGGATCTGCTCAGGCGAATATTCGACAGTTCATTCAGTGCTGTTCACCCCTATTCCCTAAGGGGCCAAACAGCAGAGAGTGAAAAGCCAAATGCTTGGCTGATGATTCAGGTCAGTCATTCTGTTCGCTACCTCAGAGGTATCGAACAGAATAAAAAATGTAATTGTATTAAGAAAAACGTGCAGTGTCCCTTTCCGAAATCATACCAGACCATTTAGGTTTGGTAGAATTGTTTGGAGGGACCTCCGATGTAAAAAAAAGAATGCATGGGGTTCCCTTACAAATCATACCAGATTCTTTAGGTAGGTAATGTTAAAATTGCCATACCAGACCCTAATCCAAACACTGGCCTGGCATCATACCAGGCCACATTTCCTCAGCCAGTGCTCAAATTAAGGGTCTGGTATGTGATTTTAGGCGGTACCCCACATTTTTTTTTGGTGTTGGTGTCCCCCTTAAATTTTTTACCAGACCCCCCTATTGAGAATAGCCTGTATAGCAGCCCTTTGGTTCGGCTGAACCAAATGGTTTCTGCAGCCAAAGCAATCCGAAGGATTAGCCAAATGTTCGGCTAAATCCTTCAGCTCTTTAGTGAACTTTAGGGAATAACCCCCATATTTTCTGATAGTGAGTTTTATCTGTGCCTCCTATGATCTATACACCTGAAATATCAAGGGCTTTCTCTTTTTATTTTGTATTGTTTCCGCTTCCTTTCTTTTCTTCATTCTTATGAGGATTTGCAGTCTTGAGTAAAGAAATTTGGTTTACAGTCTTAAGGAACTAGTTACAGTCTGCTCACTGTAGAGCTTGCAATGTTCCAACTCTTCAAAATAACAATAACGGGACATTAGATTTCTATTTCCTCCATGTAATGAAACTTCACCTTCAAACATTTTCTTATATATTTTATATACCGTGAGAAGTATTGGTTTTCATACTGACATGACATTTTCTATTTGTCTAAGATCTGAGTTTTGTGGTTCCCTTGTAAGATTTGATTCCTTATTTTCTAGAAGGAGGATTGAGGAAATGTGACCTAAAAGTGTGGCAGATGTGTTATAGTATTTTATTTGTAACTTTCCCCACTGGTGAAGCTAAATAGAGCCTTTGGGGGAAAGGCGGGGGTGTGTTGAATCATTGCATTTTACTTAAACTTTGTCTTATAAACTGCATTCACCAGTCTCTCTTGACAGGACTAGACAATTTAAATAGAGAAAATGGCCCAATAACTTTCTTAGTTTACTATAACAACAGCTCCAGTTTATATCTAGATAGAGGGGTGCTGCGTTTTAGGAGCTGTGGTCAAGTAGTAACTTCTGGTAAGAGAAATTATTACTACTAAATGCATACTGATAACAATTACCTCATGCAGGACTGGAAACAATGTGCCAACTGACATCTAATCAGCTTTTGTCATACTCTCATGTCTATATCCTTTGTATCATATGACCTGGTTTCCATGGAAACATGACAGTGTCTGTGATATCAGATATTGAAACCAACCCCCTGACCTCCTTGCAGCATAATATATACCGGAATAAAGGAACATGTATATATAAAGATCAAAAGAGTTTAATCTCATGTCTGAGTACACTTATGAGAAAGAAGACCACTCACTAGCATGGCTTCTATATTATTGTATCTAACATTGGTTTCCATGGTAATCTGAAACAACAGATTTATTTAATAGCAACCACTTCAAACGTGTCACTTGCCTGACTTTAATATCTGGTTGGCTACTTTGGGTTGCTGTATTGTTCTTTACACATCATCATTGCATTTTTGATACTATTTAGAGAATACGCCATGTCTGTGATGTCACTGATCATCTTCCTAGGTTCTCTGACCCTGTAATCAGAGCTTTGATTACACTTTGCCAATGGGCTAGAAGGCCTAAGCATATATGAATGGGTGATTACAGTTTTTTTTATTAATCCATTGTGTAAATGGTAAAAAGCTTCCCTACATGCAGTTGCTTCTTTCCTGAGGCTAAGTGTGACAAATACTTACTGTAACAAGAAGTTCCTCCATATCAGACATTGGGTCGACTGACAAAGGGCACTCTGTAGGTCTTCAGTTAGGCCTCCCGGTACTACTGGGTAACTATTGGTTACTAGCCTGTCTATTATGCTTGATAACCAATAGATTGGCACAGGTGAGACCGTTTTCCCCTTCAGGGTTTCGAGGGTTCTCCTGCTACTCAAAGTTAAACTTATGTATCTCAGGGTGCCTATTTTGTATTCCTACTTCTACTTTATAATGGTTAGCTGACAGAAATGATCACTTTAATAATCTTAAGGACTTGTTATAGATGTAGCAAATACAAAAATGCATCTAAACATAAGAATAAATCTCCAAGGCATTGATTCATTCCTTGCGTTATTTCCAAAGAGGCTGTTCTCTAGAAGCTAAGCATATTTTCTCCTGACCTTACTCAAAGAGATTCTCATTATCATTTTGTACTTGGTGAATTATAAATTGGTCATAAACTGTAGCTCACAAAGCCTTGGAATTCTGATGTCTTATGGCATTAGTATTGCTTTAGGGGCTTTTCTTTTTCACCCTAGCACATAAGGTGTATTACAATTAACGGGTTATTTTTCTATGTTTGACAGTGAATGCTTCTCTTTAGCCCACTTATGTATTGCAAATCATAAAGAGCATTTACATTGTCATTTTGAAAGGGAACAGTTCAGAATCCACAATCCTTTTGAATTTATGTTCACATTATACACATTTAGTTTTATGTGGCTACTTTTAGTACATTCTTTATTTAAAAGAGATTACCAGTAAAGTGTAATAACTGTTACATTCAGGAATACACTGGGTATACATCACTGGGAATAAACCAGTTGCGCTGGAGAAAGTTGTTTAGAAGACTTAAGTGGAAACACTATCAACAATTTTGTATCCTTTCTCCATCAAGTAATTTGTTCAACTTAAAGGGTAACAACACTTTAAAAATATATATAAGAAAAATTAATATCACATATATAGTTGTTGAAAAAGCCATCTTGTAATTTATTGTTATTAAAAATTACCTTTACACAGTTGATGTATGTAATGCCCCCGGAAATGTCACTTCCTGCTCCTGTGATTGGCTGATTGATTTTACCAGAAGTCTACTCTAAGACACAAGTATAATTTTTGGCATCCCTTGTAATAGGAATTTCATTTTTGGTGAGATACTTCCTAAGGGTTAATTACTACCAATGGCATGCAGACACCTATTACACCTAACACAAGAAGCCTGCCAGCTGATTAGAAATAACTTATACCCTCCTATTCAGGAATCAGTTTGGAAAGGACACGGTGCAACAAGCAGCTTTTTCTTCAAAACAGAAACAGGTAGGTATCAAGGGAATTGGCGTCTCTTGTATATCTATATTTGCTCTAATTTTCCTTAGGAATGGCTCCAGTGTGAGCCCAAATATTAAAGAATATAGCTGACAGCCCTGTCAGGTTACAATATATATGGTAAAATAATATAACAATGTTCCATTTGACATCACTTTAGCTCCTGGTTTAGAGTATTGTGCCAAAATGCAGGTACGCAGGAAGTACCTCCATGAAGGTGCAGTCTACTCTTTGGGCCATGAAGTGCCCAAATGACTGCTTACGTACACTGTACGTGATCAGCTATTTGGGGCTCTGTAATGCTGGTAACCGCTGAGGATCAGCGGTTACCATTCAATAATGGATGCCTGCATTCATGAAAGAGTTAAGCTTTTTCAGACACCCGATCCCTTTCAGGAATCAGGTGTCTGACAGTGAGAGCAGAGCGGCATTTGCAGCTCTTACCGTCACTTACAGCTGGTATACATCTGGAAATCCCGATGTATACCAGCTTTTTTCCCTAAACTTTCAGCAATAGAAACATTTAGCTACATGTTTTTATTGCTAAAACAATGTTGCAGGATTCTGATCGTTGTTGGAATGATCAGAAAACCTTTAGTGACATCTGATCCTGAAATGCTGCAGGATCAGTGTCAGTAAGTTTATTATTGGCTGTTCTTAAGTTTGAAGCAGCCTAATAATAACCAAAAACATATTAATTAAATTATCAAGCAGTAATAGTGAGATTAATTCACAATGGCTGCTTGATATAATTAAATAAAGAAAATAGAAATGTAAAAAAAGTTTTAAAAAATAGTGAAAAGCGTAAAAAATAAATATGTAACAAATAATAATGATATATTTAAATATATTTTTATACTATGATTAATATAAAAATTAAGCCATTACAATGAAAATCTGTAGCTGAGCTGCAGATTTGTTTTTCACTCTAAGAGGTAAAATAATTTTAAACCCCCTCAGGACAGTGATGTTCAAGGTATCTCGCTGTCTTTAAGCATGCCACTTAGTGACAGTGACATTGTATGCCAGGTTACAACTTTTAGCTTCAGCTTTTAGAGAAAAAAGATTAAAATGTTAGGTTTTGGTTTTAGGCCGAGAAGTACAGAAACAAATCTAAAATCCTAGGAATTGTGAGGTTTCTCCCAAATAAATGAATGTATTTACTGCATTTTTTAGCTGTGCTATTTTTCTAAAAAAAAAAAATACTACAAATCATAACTGGGGAAAAAATGCTTCCTTTACGTGTTTTTCCTCTTTTTTATATTTTATTTGTCCTAAGTGAGGCATTGGGTACACATATGTGATATAAATATATTGCCCTATCTGTCCTCTAAAAAACAATATATAACATGTTTGGGTGGAATTTGTAAGAAACTATATTACTGATGTGGAAGAATCACACAGGGAAAATGTCAAAATTGTGTCAGTCATTTACGAACAGAAACTTCTTTGTGTCTGTTGACAATAGCATAAGATGTTGTGTATTTGACTATGCTGCATATGCCCTTGGGGTATTGTCCCATTCCTCTCTTGACTTCACAAGGTCTACTCAATATGGATGAAAAGGGTGCTGTAGGCTTGAGACAAGTCTGATTGCTCTTATTTTGGAGAACAGTTTCAGGTCTACATTTAGTAAAGGGACAGGTCTGTAGTTAGAGCAAATTTTGGGATATTTCCAGTCTTTAGGAAGGAGATTGAAATGTGCCTTGAGGTGATATTTTATGACTGGGCCTTCTCGAGCAGTAGAATTACTATAGTTACTATACCTATACTGTTAGCCTATAATGGTGTACTGCCATATAGCCATTGCTGCAAGAGTTAACGCTGTTGGTACCAAAGTGCATGGATTGTTTGCATTTAAACAAAAGATTGGTGTACCCTGTTGCTATGGCTACTGACAAAGTTATAGGAGTTGAGTCATGTCCGAGACTCACAGCCCCTGACCAAGCCCATTGTGATGTAACATACGTAGAGTGGATTCTCATGATGTGGAGCAAGGCTGGGAGGCAGAAGCACAGTGTAGTGTGTGCAACTACGCCCAGCCCAAACCAGCTGTACGTCAATCACACGTGAATATACACAGTTCTGAACCGAGCGTGGCGTCACAAGGACTGCACAGAGATTTCCCAGCTCGCGGGACACAATCTCAGGCCAGCTGACTGAGAGCGATCATCACCAGGGTTGGTTAACTCGGCAGTTAACCCTTTACCCACAAATGTTCGCTGCCACCATGTGTTTTTAAAGGGAAACACAGACCGTGCCCAGAAAGTGCTGTGACAATTTAAAACACTTAAACAATGCCTATATTACCACTATCCTCTCAGACAGGAATATGACAGGTTCCACTATATAGTAGCGCTCTTCACAGAGGCAAGGATACTTTAAGTTTGTATTTAGAGCGTAGAGATAAGCTTAACAATTTTTAAGATCGTCCTTTAATAAAAGAAACGGTGCAGAAATTATACAGAAAAGATATTAATAAAAAGAGACAAAATATATATACAACAGTAAAATAAAAGGGAATAACGGTGAAAACAGTCCTGGTTTTAGGACTTCTGACTAAGCAAAAGAGAAGTCTGAAGGGCTCTCCTTGAAGCAAGCTTTAACAGATGATGTCCGGAGATCCTTTTGATTATCCAAACTGCCTGAACAGTTACTGGATTATGCATCAGAGTTGCCCAATGGTTCAAATGATCCAGTGAAGAACAAATACTTGCCCATGTCAAAGCACATTACAAGTTTACTTCTGTGTATTGCTTACTTTACAAAAGGAACATTATTTCCAGCCATAAAGCCAAATACAAAGTTCAAATTCATATGTGTGAACTGTTTTTCTTTCTACTAAAATATTTGTAATTCTGTTTAGCCATTTGTGCTTCACACACACCGGCCAGGTTAAGGTTACATCACTATTCAGAGCCTGCTGCTATGGATGAACATTAGCATACTGCTTGGGTCTTCCTTGATCTTTAAAAAAAAAAAACATCTGTATAAAGTATCACTGAAGGGGTTTTTTTTACAGTAACCAGCTGGTTGTAGGATATGCATTATTAGATTTGTGCTTTACCATCGAAAAATGTTTTACTAATCTTCAGCTATAAAGATGTGTGATGGGCAGCATTTTACCCCAGCGTGGGTTAGCTCTGTTAGGTGTTGTTCCTGAACTATAGAATTTTTAAAAGAGCAAAGCACTGCTGTTGTGCATAGGGATCTCACTCCAACAATACTACAAATGTAGATTTTATAGATTTTACTGCTAGCGCTGAATCCTCTTATTGATAGAATTTCACTTTGTGAAATCTCTCCAGGACTAGGCAAGTGTTTTTTTTCTTTAAAGAAACGCTGGAGAAGTGACCTTTTACTTCACATAAAATGTGTTTGACAGGACAATCTTCCAGCACTGCTTTGACAAGACCCCCACATCAGTGAACTGTACATGTGGGAGATGATGATTCAAGAAATACAAAGTACAAACAAAAGGGGCATATCATCCCAGTCAACAGATATGTGTGCAAGTGAAAGGAAAATATTCTTAAAGCTTATATCTTTTCTAAAAACAACTTAAGAACAAAAAAAAGAATGCTTTGTCATTTCCACTAGTATTATTGCCCTTTAAAGCGTTTTTTCTTTTCATATACTGCTATGTAATAACTGATCAGAGTTGATTGCAAATGGACAAACTTGCTACATGAGTTAAAATAAAGCTCAAGGCATACTGATAAATACATAGTCAATATACATACATGTAAATTGTTTTATATGATAGAAGATTTGTAATTCTGTTCAACCAGTCTTGTGATTCACATACACATTTGCCACACTGTTGAGGTAGGTACATGACACAGTTATTTCCTGTTTTAGTATTGCAGCTTCTTGTCTACACCTGCCTGCTGATTGAACAGTAAACCAATACCACACTGCTAATCTATTGTCCAATGAACAGGGAAGAGTCATGCAAAATTAAACTGTATGTCCAGCCAAAACTTGTCTTTCTTTGGATAGAGTGGGGAAGGATAAAGGTGGCCATACACTTTACAACCATCGCAAGACCTTAGTCTTGCGATGGTTGTAAAGTACTTAAAAAAACGTACGATCTGCCCATCTTGGACAGGCAGATCGTACTTGCGATCATTGCAAGCCTGCAATGAGGGGCGGGCTTGCAATGACTGCAATGAGGGGCAGGCTTGCAACGACGGCAAACGGGCAGTGTGCGCGTGCGCACACCGGCCCGTTCGTCAGTTGTCGAACAAGCAGGCCACTCACTCGCCGAGAATCGTACGATTCCCGGCGGGTTTTCCAGCCTGCTTGTTCGATGGAAGACGTGCGACCGTACAGTAGAAACGGTCGCACGCCTTCCATACACTGTACGATTCTCGTACGATCGCGGGATTTCCCGCGATTCTCGTACGAGAATCGTACAGTGTATGGGCACCTTTACAGAGATTTACCCTCACTTCCTGTCCTGTTTTTTACCAGAAAGGAAATGAGATTAGCTTTGCAAAAGCAACACATAAATATAAATATTTTGATTAGCAGTGTAGCGAAAGGTTAGAACTTCTGTCAGATCTTTCCTCCAGAAGCAAATAAGAAGTAACCAGCACTCAGCACTTTAAAATGCAAAAGTACTTTTTGTCAGTATGTCACCCTGAGGAAGGGACTCTGGGTGGCCCCGAAAAGTTTTATTATTATTAATAACACTTAATGTTATTAAGATTATTTTTACGCTTTTGGGACGTGCTGTCAATAACTTTTGCATCTTCAAGCAATGAGTGTTTTTTTTTTCTTTTTTGCTTCTGTGGATCTACAAGGCACCATCTGTGATTGTCACTAAGAGCGCCACCATATTCAACTTGACCACTGTATGGAGTGCAGATTTTCCATCCAGTTGAAACTGGTGTCAGCAAAACAGGAAGTGAGGGTAATCCTATCTAATGCGGATAGCAGCAAAAACCAAGCATTTTAATCCATACTCTCTCTATCCAAAGCTGGAAATATATAAAACTATTTAAAAAGTTATTAAAAAATGTATCTTATTTATGTAGCACTCGGCTGTAGATCCTCAAATCATCTCTGAATTGGTGCTGACACCGTCCTTCCTTCTGGAGGGTGGCTACTTTTGTTCCCCATGGTCCCTGTGTGTGTTGTAAAGTACCCACCGCTCCAAGCTCACTCCTGTGATGGACTACAATCTCAATACAAAATTAGTAAACTAAACGTGAGCTTGTAGTTCATCACGGGAGGGAGCTTGGAGCAGGGGCTACTTTACATCGTACACAGAGATCCTGGGGAAGAAAAATAGCCACCCTCCAGAAGGAAGGACAGTGTCAGCACCAATTTGAGGATCTATAGCTGATTGATACACAAATAGGATACATTTCTGTTAATAATGAAGGTACTTAAATGCTTTTTTAAGATTTAATTGTCGAGTTTAGTGTCACTTTAGGAGTAAATGCTACCACGTCTAAAATGTATGTGAAAATGCATAGAGTTATACAGTGAAGTTCCCTCCCCTTGTAAATGGCATGTACTTGCAAAATAACATCTTACTATAAAAGGCATGCATGTAAACTGACCCTGATGGTAATTGTATAATTTTATTCATAGCTATTGAACTGCGAACTGTCACAGGAAATAGTGATGTCACTTACCTGACAGTATGATAGAGGTTTACAAACAGTAAACGATAAACAAAACTTTGTGTGGAGTCGTATAGGATAGTTTGTCATCTTTGTTAAAAAAAAATTTAAAAAACTACACCCAAAACTTCTAATGGTTTTTTTGGGAGGTGATGATGAGCTTTGCATGTGTGTAATGCTTTGCTTGAATACTATCTGTACTACTAACTGTCTTAAAGTTTGGTAGGGTTTATGGTATGAGGTACTGTAAATGCCAGTGGAACTTTACCCAATGGATCTCCAGCTTGCCCTGCAACCTGGTTCCTAATGGCTCTTTCACACGTGTATCAAAAACAGGCATTTGAGAAGCATTTTTAACGCCTCTCTGCTGCCTAACAACGCCCATGTGTTATAAAACAAGAGAAACGGCCCAGTGCAGTTCACACATGGGCATCAGCATTTTAAAAAAAGAGTGCATGTCGTGTTCTGGAGGCATTGCCACTGGAATAATGCCTCCATTAAAGTATATTGATCCGCCTTTTCACGCTCGTTCAATGCTTTCTAGAGCATTGACAAGGCATTTAACAAGCGTTGCACAGGTGGTTTTGCAATAGAAGGGACCCCAAGCTAAATAGTTGAAACAAAAAAGTGTGTGGGGCCCCCCTCCCGATCCATACCATACCCTGGTCGTAAAGTTAGGAGGGACTCCCAAGTTAACATTTTTAAAAACATTTGTGGGGTTCCCCCAAAAGTCATAACAGGCCCTTTATGTCTGGTAGGAGTTTTTAAAACCTCCCTAATGCTTTGCAATTGCCTGCCGAATGCCTTGTTAAATCTATAGGCGTGTTAATGAGCGTTGATCGTGCGGTACATTCTCAAAAGAGCCCTAACACACCTACATATAAAGATATCGATAAAGGCCATCTTCAAATAGTATTACGATATATAATGCAAATGTGACATGTTTTACCTTTTACATCACTCCCTACCCCATGGCAGCTGGCAGTCTAATTTCCCTAACAGCCACAAAAATGTGTAAACACCCATGGGGCCGATTTGGATTGCTTCCATTTAACCCACTGGTATGTTCTTTTGAGTTTGAATTTCACATCATAGTTCAATAGACTGAAAAATGTCATGTCTCCAATACTAATTTGATTCTATTTCTTTTTGCTTTCAGCTGTTTGAATTCATGAACTTCTTGGCAGAGAACTTCATCTTCTGTTACATGGGGCTGGCTCTGTTTACCTTCCAGAATCACATTTTTAATGCTCTCTTTATATGTGGAGCATTTGTATCCTTTTCTCTAAAGGAAATTGGCAAGCCAGGTTTCTCGCCCTTGAACGTCAGGAATGGGGATTAAAAAAGGGGGGACATTATCTGGTTTACCGCAATCATTTTATGCACATTATAGTTAAATGACATTTGGTTTTCTATCCAGGGCCATTAACAGGTTTGATATTCAATGTTTGTTCTTTGATCAAACCCAGCCATATGTGTATGGAATTAATCACAGATTATGCATTTAATGTTTTGTGATGAAGGGAAGTATTATTCTTTTGTAGACATACATAAATGTCAGCATATTACCTCAACAGCGATACTCTTGCCAGCAGTTAATTTCATTTACAGAATATATTAGAATAATGATGCAAAAGGGGGTCACTTACAGAGAAGTTCCATGCTTGGAGTGTTAAAATTGCCCATACACAGGCCAATAATCAACAGAGATTAGGCATTTTTTTTCTAATGTGTAGTAATTGGCAAATGTAGTTATCTGCTTGGATAGTGAATCCCTGGGATGATAAATGCCAGATAATAACGGCATTGTTCATTATATGTGGTTATTGTACTATTTTCCTTCTGTCTTTGTATTTTTTCTTTCTGGCCCCCAATGAAATCCAGAGGATGAACATCCAAGTTTTACGTTTCTGATGACCAAGATAACTGTGAATGACAACACTCTGTTTTATAGCCACCACCTCTTTTAACCCGTTGGGGTTAATTTACTAAAGACAAATAGGCTTTTCACTTTGCAAGGAAATTTTACCACAGCTTAGTGCATGAGATGAAGCTCTGCTGACTTCCATCATCCAAACATATGCATATTTCCCTTGCTCGTGATTGGGTATTGATTGCAAAGTGGATTTTTACCACATTCACTAAGCTAAGGAAAAATTCCCTTCTGAAGTGCAAATTCCCTTGCAACATAAAAAAAGCAATTTTGCCTTAATCATAATTTTGCCCCTGTGCCTTGGGGTAAATCTGCCCCAATGTTTTCTTCTTCTCTGTTCTGTGCCCAGCAACATAGCTGGTGCAGCATGGGGATGTCCTGAACCTTACAAATTAAAAGCATGTTAGTATATGAGGACACTTAGAGGCAGCAAGCATAGTTCTGCCTATTTTACAAGAAAAACCAATAACATTGTCAAGAACAGTGATGGTCTATAATACAGGAAGACGCTGTTATGCTGGACTAGCAATGAATACTATTACCAGAATAGGTGGCAGACTATAGCAGAGGGACACCTTTTGATTATACATTCATAAAATAGGCAGTCGTTTCTGGCAGATCTCTCAGTCAGGCAAAGTATAAACAGCAGCACATAATCTCCTGAAATGGACATTACCGCTCTTTGTTCTCTGTCAAAGCATGGGCTGACAAGATTTTAAAAAAAGGAAAATATATCTTTAATTGTGCTGTTTCCCCACAATCACTGACATCCTAGGCACTCAATGAAGGGTAAAAATGAAAACCAGTTCAAGGTTTTGAAATACAATATTGATACATTAAGTCCACCATACCACTCAGTTACAGTAGTAGCAATTATTGTATTACAAGCTATATCAGCATTTCTCCACCAGGGTGTTGTGGCACACTGGTGTGCCCCCTGGCCTCCTCGGGGTTACATGAAGGGAGGAATGAAGACTTAATGGGGGCTCCTGATGTAAAAGGGGAGCTCTGATATGAAAGTGGGAACTCTGATATGAAAGTGGGAACTCTGATATGAAAGTAGGGCTTCTGATGTGTAAGGGGGCTCCTGATGTGAAGGGGGTTACAGATGCAAAGGGTAACTTTGATGTAAAGGGACGGGGGGAACTTGATTTGAAGTGGGAAACACTTTTTTGTGTGGGATCCCCCTTAAAATCTATGACATTTTAGACTGGGGTGCGTCTAGATTTTGCATACTTTTAAAGGATGCCGTGACTAAAAAAAGACTGAGAAATGCTGAACTATAAGGCTATGGCAGATTAGCAACTTTGTAGCTGAAATTTGTAGCAGTTACAAATCACTTTGCTTATTTTCTCTGTTGATTGGTAGCTGTCTACATAATGGCTCCTATATTTAGCAACAAGCAACAGGATTAGCTACTGAAGATAGAGATATTTTGTGGCTAGCTCCAAATGCGACAAAAAGTCAATAAATCTGACGAGAGTGATTCTGTTCCTGCTACAAATCGTGGCTACAAAGTCACTCATATGTCATGATCCTAAAAAGTTCATATGTAATGTATTTTAGGCCTGTATTTAGGCCTGAAGTATATTTACATTTTTTTTGTATTGTTTTGTTTTCCTGTGTATGCAAAATTAATATTTTTGTAAGATTCTAGAGCGCATATTCTTATACAGAACATAAAACACTTACAGGGTTATTCACAAAAGGGTGAAGAGTTTGGAAAACGCAGGACAAGTGAACAATCTAGGACAAAATAGCTGATTTGGAAAAATTCTCCAATTCAGCTCACTTTCAGCTATATTGTCCTAGATTGTTCACTTCTCCTGCCTTCTCCAAACTATTCACCCTTTTGTGAGTAACCCTGAAGGTTTGTGGTTTTTGTGCTCACTAGAATTGCAACAAAACTTTCTTAATAATGTAAAGGCAACAAAGAACATAATGGTTGCCTTTCTGTAAAATGAAAATAACCATGCATTTTCTTGACTTTTTTCTTCTTGATCTACTTCATATTGTTTCTCCTTAATTTGAGAAATACAGGTATCGATTTTTGTAGCAAGGGCATGCAACATATACCCCCTTACTTTCTTCCTGAACCTGGGTCGGAGGAAGAAAATCCCCTGGAATTTTCAGCACATGATGATGTTCTCAGGTATCTATGACTTATACAGCTAATGTGCTTATCTGTAAGTGTGTGACTGAATCTGAATTTAATGACATCCTGCTGTGTCAGACACTGTGATATGAACTTCAAAGCTGAACTTCCAGCAAATATTTAAAAAAAAAAAACCACCAATTAACTTAGTTATATGTTTATTAACAAAATAAAGAAATACATATTACATGGACTGGAAGAGACAGGGGCAGTGCTTGGGGCCAATCAGGCATGCTGCATTCACATGTGCTAACAAGAGACAAGCAGACAGAAATAGAAAGCAGAAAGATGACCTTATGAGTCTGTGGCTGCTCATTCATGTCCTATCATGGGCTAGGGGCAGGGAGATGACCTAACTGTGTTGCTTAATTTCAGAAGAGAAAAGTCAGGTCACCTGCCTGGCTGGCTGTACTGTGTGGCAGGGCTGTGTAAATCTCAGTAATGAATGGAAAGGAACAAAAATCCTTTGACAGGCCGTATATCTCCCATATATGTTTGCCAACTGTGCATTTAGCTGCTTTTTATGGAGATTGACTTTGAAAACACCAGTTATCTTGATGGTAAATTGATATCCGTGGTTCTGCTTGCTCAGGTGTATTTCTGTTTAGTTGTATCTATAGTGTTAAACGTTTGATTTATTAAGTCTAGTCAATTTAAATGTAGTGTAGTGCACCAATCTATCTAAAGACATATATTACAACAAAATATGTGTTGATTACTCTGTGCCACACGGAATACATATTTACATTTCTGTGGTTTGCTACAGCCAGGAACACATCAGAGTTAAAGTGAACCATTATTGTAAAACACCTGCTCTGCCATTCCTGACTGTCAATGTTGCAATGTTGACTGTCATGGGGGTCCCAAATAATCTAACAGATGGTGACAGGTACTTCTAGTGTCACTTTTCTACTGCAAAGAAGCTATTCAAGCAGATATTGCACTTGAATAGTTTTTTCCCCCGGGCTTCTCTAGCCGGGGAATGACAGCATAGGAGACCGGAAGTGATTATTTTTTATTAAAGAGGGCTCCCAGATGCAGATAAGCCCCCCTGCCCGCAGACCCTCTGAAGGGATAAAGTGAGTTTAATATTAACAGAAGTTTCTTTGTCTCAAGTACTTGTTTAAGCTGTAACAAGCGAGAGAGTTTCGAGTTACTGGAATACACATAATTTCACCGGAAATTCATGTGCATCGTTATCTAGCTAAAGTTATGATTTGGTATGCAGCAGTTGCTATGCTCTTCTTATTTGTGATTTGTTAATGCTGAATCACTGCCCCATACTTACTCTGTATAATCGTTACCCTGTACTGAATAAATCTTTGATATTGAGCGGATACCACACACCTTTGTGTCTGTGTTGATTCTCATCCCAAGCTCGAGAGTGTACCGATTTAGCAGAGGAGAAGTAAATATTTTGCAGCAGGTTTGACCCCTGGGGTTATCAAAAAGTAACCCATAGCCCCCACAACCAACGGGCCAGGGTTGTGGGGAAGAGGGACTTGTCCTCATCGGCAAGGGGATAAGGTGCTTTTCCCGGGGGTCCCTTCCCTGACAATGCACCCTCCCAATGTCGAGGGCAGGTGGCCTAGTATGGTGCAGGAGGAAAGGGGGGGCGCACACTCGTCCTTCCCCCTTTCCTGCTCTGCCAGGCTGCAGCTCGGATTAAGGGTCTTATATAGGATTTTAGGGGGAACCCACATTTTCTTTGTTTTCTTGGGGGGGTTGGCATTGGAGTCCCCCCTTAAAATTCCTACCAGACCCAAAGGGTCTGGTATGTTGTAGGGAGGGGACTATATGATATGAGCTAGTGAACAGAATTACAGAACCGAATGATGAGCCAAGCGTTCATGTAGTCACTTTCTGCTGTTTCACCCCTTGGAGAATAGAGGTGAACAGCAGGGCATGAACCGCCGAATGTTCGCTTCAGCTGGTCCAGAGGGTGAATGGGCTCTTCCTGCTGAGCCGAAGGTATGTGAAGTTTATGTGAAGTCACCCGAATGCAGCCGATGTACAACTAAAAATGTGAATAGCCGAAGTGGCTTCGGCTCACTTCAGTTTACCTTAGTTACTCATTCGGCTGCCTTCGGCAGCTTAGTGAAGAACTCCCTAAATGTTCCAAATAAAAGTCTTGGCAAATGACTATTCACCAGATTGTAGCAAGCATACACTCATTATACGAATGGCAACTTGTTTGTTTCTTTTGTGTCCTTTCAATTTTCTTACTGCTAAATAATATTTTTTTTCACTTTAGATTTACTTTAATTTATTCTATACAATTTTTAGCAATCTAAACAGTTCTGCTATTAAATGCTTTACATTTCATTTGAGGGGACTTTTTTCTTCTTTAGATATTGCTGCTATACAGAGCTGCTATAAAGAAGAACTCCAGGCTAAACTTTTATTAGCCTTTACAGTGGAGCTACCCTGCTAATTTTTGTCCAGGGTAAAAAAACAAAACGTTAAACTCCCCATTCTGCTGAGCTGGCTCACTGATCTCTGGTCCCTGAAACCTCTCTCCTCCTACGCTGCATCATTAAAATGTTCCTCAGCATCCACACATGTATACACTGTGTATAGAATGTAGTGATTTACAGGACCTTAGACATCTGCAGAGGAGGGGGAAGAGAGGCTGGAAGGACCGGTCTAACAGCAAGCCGGCTCCGCAGTTCGGGTGAGTATAACTTTTTTTTTTTTGCACCTAGACAAAAACGAGCAGTTAGCCCTTGCTGTGTCGGGGTAGCCCCACTGCAAGGGTTAATACAAGAGTTATTCTTTAATGCAAACCCAGTACCTGAAAATACTTTTTAAAGTATTGCTACTTGAACTACTTCAGCGGAAGCTTTCAAGTCATAATTCTGTGTGTGTTCCAATCAGTTACTGGCATTGTTACACTGTACAATTTTTTCATGCAAATGGTTGTGGCTTTCCTAAAATTACAATGTCAACAGCTATTGAAGATACAAGTAATGATTAGCGCAGTTCTTTAATTGCAATTGAACATTACAATAAACACTTGCTAGTTAGATTTATCTTAGAAGTCAGGACTGTTTTACTTAACACTGGATTTTTCACAAGCCTTTCAAGAGTGAGTGAATAGACCATTAGAGGAAGACAGTGACACAGAAAAAAAGCATCATTATATCTGACAGCTGAATAAAGGACAAGACAGCAACTAAAACTTCAACATCAAGTGGAGGAAATTATTAAATATGACATGTCTGTTGTTATGCTGTAATCGAGAGGAAAGTTCAGCTTTCCCATCTACAATGGCAAAAAAAGTCTCTGGAGCTCTTTAAACAGATCAGTTAATTAAGGGTTAAGTTAGACAAAATATTGTTTTATTTAAAACAAAATGACTGTGCAGATTTGCTGAAGCTTCGTTTAGAATAAAAGCATAGACCAAGCCTGTGATCTGCATTTACGGGGCTGCAACAATGTAACTTTGTAACAGTTTTGCACCGCTAAACTTGGAGAAATAGGAGCGCAAATCCAGGAAGTGTGAATGGTGTGGGGACACCTCGTGTCTGTGAAGTACGGTTGGTAAAAATGATGAAAAATGGAAGATAAAAAATAAATAATTTCTACGTAAGTTAAAAGATTAAAAATGGGGACTTACTTTGGGTGTCAAAGATTCGGGCGAGGGGGGCCCCGATGGGATTCTGGCGATGCAAGGACTGTTGTGAAGAAGTGTTCAATATATGATGGTCTCCAGATGAGAACTTGAGGGCAAAGCAGGACAGGTCCTAGGATTTGGCCGTGACGGTTGGAGTGGCAGTCATCGGGTGTGTGTAGTGAACCCAGGGATGGAAGAATTGAGTGAAGACCAGATGTGAACCTGGGGCTCTGTGTGCCGTGGGAGCGGCTACCTCTGATCTTAGCCGTGGAATATTAGGAGGTGGTGAAGTGAAGGTGGCAGAGAGCTGGAGAAGGGTGTGCACAGGGTGGTGGTGAGGGAGCAACGTGATTCGAGGAGATCCTCTTTCTCAAGCTCATTCACACTTCCTGGATTTGCGCTCCTATTTCTCCATTTTTATGTCTACAGGCTTCTCCCGCTGTTTCCGGAGCAGCAATCCATATTGATTGCACCCACACACACTCCACATCCTTAAGAGAGCGCTGTGCTTTTTTCTTTTTTCGTTGTTTGCACCTCTAAACTTGACAATTGTTGCAGTTGGCTATTACAATGGCCATTTAGGTTCACGTTTTGATTTCAGCACGATTTTCCACTCGTATGAACGCGTGGAACAAAAACATTTTACCACATGCGCGGTTTCCGCACGTTTGCAGGTACTACCATAGGCCGGAATGTGCGGAAGTCGCCTAGAATATCGCAATTGTACTTTTTTCTGTGATGCGCACTTTCATGAGACATGTATGATGAGCAGTAGAGATGACCCGATACCAGTACTAGCATCGGTATCGGGACCAATACAGGGCATTTTGACAAGTACTCGTACTTGTCAAAATGCCCCGATACATAGCGCCGAAGCTTGCGCTATGGTTATTTTTTCTTACCTCACTCAGAGTGCCGCCCATGGGAGCAGCAGTGAAGCAATGCTCCTCTTCAGCTCAGCTCTGTCCTTCAGTGCCGAAGAGCAGCGGCGAGTCAGCGCTTGTCTGGTGGGAGGAGCTCCAGATGAGATCTTAATTTAGCTGACCGGCACCTCTGGGCCAGCTAAATTAGGACCCCACCTGGAGCTCCTCCCTCCGGACCAGCGCTGACTCATCGCTGCTCTCCCGCACAGTGAGTGAGGGCAAGGGGGGAAATATTAAGCAGGGGATATATGTAAATCGATGGTCTCCAGTGTATTAGCAGTCTGTACCCTATATGTGGTACATATAGGGTACAGACTGCTAATACACTGGAGACCCTCGATTTACAATTCTCTTCTGCTAACATGAATGGATTAAATGATCCATGTGTAGCCCTGTACTATGGAACATTTAACCCATTCAGGTTAGCAGAGGATAATTGTAAATCTATTGTTGCAGTGCACTCTATATGTACATGTACTATGTACTATATATAGAATGCACTGCAGCAATACATTTACAATTCTGCTCTGCTAACATGAATGGATTAAATGATCCATGTGTAGCCCTGTACTATGGAACATTTAACCCATTCATGTTAGCAGTGCAGAATTGTAAATGTATTGCTGCAGTGCATTCTATACATAGTACATGTACAGATTCCCATTTCACTGCATCAATAGATTTACAATGATCCCCTGCTAACATGAATGGGTTAAATGATCCGTAGTACAACTACATGTTATGTACTATTATGTACTATGGATCATGATTTAACCTATTCATGTTAGCAGGGCAAAACCGTGAGCGCCTCCCACAAGCTGAGCACCTAGACGCGAGGCAGCGATCCTGCCCAGCGCCGACTATAAGAGGCACCTTGTGAGGCAACAGGGATCAGAGTGAAAATCTGAGTAAGGGAACGGTAGGACCGGGCTGGCTGTAAATCTATTGCTATAGTGTACTGGACGTGTATAATGTATATGTAGTACATATATACAGCACACACCTTCACTACACTCCAGCAATAGATTTACAATTCTCCCCTGCTAACATGAATAGGTTAAATTATGATCTATAGTACATAACATGTAGTCTTACTAAGGATTATTTAAAGTCACCTATCTCTTTAAGAAAAAGTATCAGTATTTGGTATCGGCAAGTACATGAGGGGAAGTACTTGTACTTGGTCCTGAAAAAGGTATCGGGACATCCCTAATGAGCAGTATGTGTTTTTTTGTGTTTTGCGCATTTCCACGCTTACAAATACGCACGGGAAATCGCTAATGTATGATTAGAGCCTTAGGGCTTGTTCACACCATCTGTGTTCTTGTGAACTGTCACCATCCATGACAAGGCAAATTGCTTTGTCTTGCATGCAGGCTGCACTGGTCATTTTTTCCAGCACAGCCCGAACACAAGACAAGGCAATTTGCCTTGTCATGGGTGGTGACAGTTCACATCAGTGCGTTCTGGGGGTGTGCGCTTTAAGTACAACATGCATTACTTTTTTTAAGCACACCACAGTGAGACATGGTACACTTAGAACTTAATGAAATGTGACATTTCAGTAAAGTTCTAACAAAAAAAGTAAACAGTGTGATGCGGCTTAGTTGAATGTGTTGGCACTGGCCGGGCACACTCACACTAGCAGCAGTGCATTTGAGACACATTTTACCCCAGCGGCCACATTAAAAAGCAAGGCTGCTGGTGTGAACAAGACCTTAAGCAGGAGCCTCACTGACTGTCCAGATTGTACACTGGAAATTCAAGTTGACAGAGGGACCTGGTGGCAGTTCCCACGGAAGGGCAAAAAGGGATATATGTTTATGAACATCTTGTACGCTTGAAGTATACCTGTTACTAAATGTAAACATTCAAACTAACAATATGATTAGAAAAAAAAAACGGCATGTCAAAATGATAGTATATCTGAGAATTGTTTTTAGCTGAAGTTAAATGTATGTGTGTGTGTATATATATATATATATATAGATCTATATATATGTGTATATATATATATAGATATATCTATATCTATATAGATAGATATATTTTTATTAAAGGTTAGAGCAACCAGAAGCAAGTATGTTCCTCCCAAAGTTAACAGTGGTGAGCAGTGCCGGGTCCACTCGGTAGTGACACATAAAGGTATTCCGCGACGACCAGGAAGCGGCCCTGCAGATCGTTTCGGCTGAGAAATGAGCGAATGCTGCCCAGGAGGCTGCCATACCTCTTGTGGAATGAGCCCTGATCTCCTCAGGAGGTTGAAGACCCTTTATGGAGTATGCCTTACGGATTATTTTCACCAACCAGGACGCGATGGTACGCACAGAGGCTGCGTTACCTTTCTTGGATCCCCAGGGAAGAACGAGGAGGTTATCCACAAGACGGAAAGGTTGCGTCGAACTCAGGTATTCTTGCAGCGTGCTGGCTATGTCGAGCGCATGAGGTTCCCCGTTTGCATCCATAAGTGCCAGTAGGACGATCTCTTGATTAAGCTGGAACGAGGATGTAATCTTCGGGAGGAAGGAAGGAAAGCGTCCTCAGCAGGATGTTATCGTGTTATGGACTCGGTTCCAAATTTAGATTGGATCAAGGCTCCGTACTTATATCTGCCGCCTGGCCTGATTTAATAACGTAAATTATATCTATGACCGCCCATATCAAATCCCAGATGGTCCCTGTTTCGATGAGGAACTCCTCACCCCCCTTTTTTTTTTTCCTTTTATGACATCAAGATGTATGTACACTGAAGCTATAAAGGCACATATCATACTCCCTCCATTAAAATTCACACTGAAAATTTATGTATCCGCAATAAAACAGTTCAGGTCGAAACCTATGTTGAGACCTGTGGGGACTAATGTTTTAGCTCTAAAGATTCCTTTAGCCCACTCAGATTCCTTTTTGGCCAAACTTCTTTTCCAGTTCCCTCCCCTCCAATTTTTCTTAGCTCGTTCGATACCCCAAAATTGTAAGCCTGCGGGGTTCTTATTATGACATTTTTTTAAATGTAGATAGACTGAGTGATCTTTGAAACCACGTTTGATGTTGTATATGTGTTCTCTTACACGAATGGCTAACTTGCTGGTAGTGCGACCAATATATTGTAGGACACAGGGGCACTGTAACCCATATATGACCCCTTCTGTGTCACATGATATAAAATCTCTAATGTTGTGGGTATTTTTTGTAACCGTTAGCTCAAAACTAGTTATTTTTCTAGGATTTCCCTGTAGTAAGCATACATGCATAGCAATGTCTACATGAATAAAATCCTGTAAAATGAGGGAAAATTAACCCATTTTTCTTTTGGGGAGGATCTACGACGCTTTTAACCACTCTTTCCTTCAAACTGGTGGTCTTCCTGTAAATAAATTTAGGTTTGTCTGGCAAAATGCCCGATAACTGAAAATCTAGGTTAAGTACATTCCAATGTTTTTTAATAATTTTTTCTATGTCTTTATACTGGATATCATAATCCATAATAATGGCTCCATTGAACTTATTTTCTTCCTCAAACCACATCCATTACAATCGTCAGGAGAAAGGTGGTCTTCAGGGTGAGGTCCCACACAGAAGCTGTAGAATGCGGATGGAAGGGAGAATGTTGGAGCACGTCAAGCACAAGAGACAGATCCCATTGCAGGAATAACGACCTCACAGGAGGACGAATCTTCAAACAGCCCTATAGAAAGTGCACGACCAAGGGATCCAAGGCCCATCTGACGCCTGACAGCGCTGAAATGGCTGAAACCTGAACACGAAGAGAATTCCAGCTGAGTCCCTTGTCCAGACCGGACTGCAGAAAATCAAGGACATGATTCACCGTAGGGGTACGGACATCAAATCTGCCGGCTGTCGCCGCCTCAGCGAACTTGTCCCACACTCTTCGGTAAGTAGCTTTGAGTGTTTCCTTGCCTTCAGCAATGTGGAAATCACCGCATGGGAGCATCCCAAGTCAGAGAGAACCGGTCCCGCTGAACCTCCAAGCCATCAGATGCAGTGCCTCGGGCGCCGGGTGCAGGAAAGGGCCCTGCAGGAGTAGATTGTGAGGAGCTGAAGCGGAGGTTCCAAGCTCAATTCCAGGAGTGGAGGGAACCACGGCCTCCTGGGCCAATATGGCAAGATTGCCAGGATCACTCCCGGAAATGCCGCTATACGCGGGAGCAACCTCAGTATCAATGGATAGGGCGGAAAGTCATAGCCTAGAGTGAAGGACCACGGGCAGGTCAGAGCATCCATTGCCACGGCCTGGGTGCATGGAAATCTCGTCACGAACAGAGAGGTCTTGCTGTTGTTGGGAGTTGCGAACAGGTCGATTTGAGGCAAACCCCAATACTCTGTCACCATCTTGAAGATCTCGGGATTCATCTCCCATTCGTGCAGATCCACCGTTGAGCGGCTCAGACGTTCGGCAAGGCTGTTCTGATTGTCGGGAAGGTAGAGCACTGAGAGATGCCACAGGTGAACCTGTGCCCACTGCATTATTGGCTCGAGTTCCAGAAGCATAGAGCAACTGTGTGTGACCCCTTGATGCTGAATGTAAGCGACCGCTGTCCGATTGTCGATTCTCAATTGAACAGAACAGTGTTGGATGATCTGGGAGAAGGTAAGGAGGCCTATAAAAGCTGCTCGTACCTCCAGGATGTTCGAGGGAATGCCCCATGCTTGAAAGGACCACCTGCCCTGGGCAGCTAAGCCCTGACAGTGCACCCCCCAACCATGTAGGCTTGCGTCTTTGGTGATCACCATGGACTGGGGAGGACAGATGAGATGATGATTCCGGAGATTGCGCTGGTGAGTCCACCAACCGAGAGACTGTATCATGACTGGTGTGATGACAATCCATTGGTGAAGATCTACTCTGTTCCATTGATGGAGGAAGTAGACCTGAAAGACTTGCAGTCGCCAATGGGCTCATCGAACCATCAGGAGGGTAGAAGAGAGAGTACCGAGCAGACTCAGGCATCTGCGCGCACTCTGCCATCGAGACAACATGACTTGGAGCACTCTGTGGCGAATAATGAGAATCTTGTCGTCCGGAAGAGAGATGGAGTTCCGGTGGGTTTTGAGAAGGGCTCCAAGGAACACAAGTTGTTGAGGAGGTTGCAACTGGGACTTCTCGTAGTTGATCAACCAACCCAACACAACCGCTGCTGGAGAATGAGCGCCAGCTGTTGTTGGAGGACAAGAGTTGAGGATGATTGGGACAGAAGAAGGATGCCGTCCAAATAATGGAACACACGTATGCCCTGCAGCCGGATGTGAGCAATGAGCGTAAGCAGAAGTTTCGTGAAGGTGCGGGGTGCCGTAGAAATGCCGGAGGGAAGGCATACAAACTGGAAGTGTGAACCTCTGACAGCAAAGCGCAGATACCTTCACTTCACATGGATGGGGATGTGGAAATAAGCATCTGAAAGGTCGATCGAAGTCATCCAATCCCCTTTACGAACAGCTGGGAGGATCGAATGCAGCAATTCCATGCGGAAGGAGGGCACGCGTATTCGCCTGTTGAAATCCTTCAAATCGAGGACAGGCCGCAGGTCGCCTGTTCTCTTTTTCACAAGAAACATGAGAGAGTAGAAGCCTGAGTAACGTTCCTGCAGAGGAACTTCTGCGATTGCGCCTTTTGCGATTAAAGTGAGGATGTACTCCATGAATACGCGTGCCCTGTGCCCGGAGGATGGAAGATAAGTAGGAACGAATCTGCTGCCCGCAGGACCCGAATTGAATATCCATTTCTGACCCCGAGACACTGTAGATAGCACCGAGGGATCTTGAACAACCTCGTGCCAAGCTTGGACAAAAGACTGCAGATGTGCTCCCAGCAAACTCGAGTGGGACTGTTGAACGTCAGAAAGACTTCTTGGGCGGCTGAGATGCCGAAGCTGTATTCGCCTTTGGAAACTTGAGAAGAGAAGATTGAGTACTCCTCCAACCTCTCCTAAATTCTCTACCTCTCTATTCTCTATTCTCTATAGGCTCTAGCATCACGCAAGGGCCCGTAAAGGGCCTTCTATTAGGGTTGAATCTTGGGCGCCGCTTACTTCGATCTTGAGAGAGCAGGCCTGATTTTTCACCGGTGGCCTTTGAGATATCGTCATCAAGTTTACGACACCAGCTGGTTTTTGACGCCGAATCCGCAACCCATGGGCGCAGCCAGAGAGCTCTTCTAGAAGTAATGTTAGCAAGCATCGATCTAGCCGTACATCGTATGATGTTGATGGCTGCTTCACCGATAAAGTCTCCCGCCAGCTTCAGCTCTTGCAAGGCGGTAACTATGTTCTCACGGCTGACCTCCGAATTGAGAGCCTGTTCGATATTACATTCCTCCAAAATGAGTTCCTTTATTTCATCCATGTAAGGAAAGGTGGCTGTAGACTTCTTCAAATGTGGGAAGTACCGCCTCAACTTGGCAGGCTCCACAACAGGATCATCCCAGTCGATTGCTTCTTTAACAGCCGTAATGAAGGGTTCCACAAGACTAAAGTCAAAGCCAGAGGGGCAAGGAGGTTCGTCCACATCGGAGGTATCTGACTGCGAGCCGTCAATGGTAGGCTCAGTAAGTTGCTGAGACGTACACGGACCTCCGGGGTGACCACTGCGTTTACCTCCATGGTGAAAGTCACTTGCCGATTGGGCGAGAGGTGACAGTGCGTTCGTGGGTAAAGCATCCAACAAGCTTTAACTTCCTGGTGATGATGGTGGCGTGTGCGATGAGAGGCAGTCTCTCTGTGGCTGCGCCGCAAAGTATTTCTGCCTCTGGACCTGTTGCGTCCAGGTGAAGATAATCTTGATGAAGGCCGTCTGTGTTCTTCGTGAGGAGGGCTGAAATCACAACAATTGTTATGAAAATCACACACCTCACCGTCTCTTTAAGGGACATTGCACCATACCCTTACCTCAGTGGAGAGGAAGCATCCCGTCCGGCAGCTCTCTCAGCCATTCCTAGGAAGAGTGAGGGATAGTACAGTGGCAGCATGACACAGATAATGCATGGAGTAAAAGAATGTGATTAATAATAAATGAGAATTTGCACTTACTGGAGCTAGTCAGGCAACTGAAGGGTCCACAGGGCGACTGCAATCTTTAGTCCCCCGGTCGCTGGAAGCAGGAGCTCTCCATGAGTTGAACCAGCTGTCCAACGAAATTCGAGTGGGCGGAGCCCTTCAGTGCCGACCTGCTCCAATCAGCAAAGCAAGGAGATAAAACAGAGAGGAATACGGGCGCTCGGCCCTAAGAGGAAGGAATGGCTGACATGCAAGCAGGATTAATCACCTGCAGCCGATGGTCTGACACCCTGGGTTTTTGGAGTCTTTAACCCCATGAAGCAGGGGCTACAGCACAGGGGAGACTGACCCTGGCTGGTGGGCCGCAGACGGCAGGTAAGGGTTCTAAAAGGGAGAAAATACAATAGAAAATGCAAAAAGTTTAAAAACAATCACGGTCCTATGGCGAGGACAGAAAAAAAGAATGTGTGTGGCTTGGAGGAGCCTGAATGTATCACGTGTCCTGTGGGTTAAGAGGGGCGGATCTTAACCCATGGTGTGCTGCCGAGATGCTCCAGCAAAGATATATCTCTATAGATATATCTATAGATATATAAATATATCTATATAGATATGTGTTAGGCTAACGTAGTTAGCCGTATTTGTGGGAGGAGTCTGCGCCTCCTCCGTCCGCTCAAAAGGGCACTCACCCAGGCTTCCTAGCACGCAGGGATCCGACGGAGCAGCCCTCCCTCCCGTCCCTCGGTTTCTAAATATCATTCATACCAGTCATACAGGGTATGCCCCATTATTTGCATACCGACCATCCGGACCCTGGCACAACTCAGGTCTGTATGTCCATGTTTGTTATGTTTGTGTGTATCATAGGTAGTGGGAACCTGTCATGAGGCGTCAGGCGTTCCGGAATTCAGGTACAGGCCAGACGCACGTCCAGACAAAGGTAAGCAGACTTGGACTACAAATATATATATATTGTAATTATTTGATAATTTGCTTGCTTAACTAATATGACATTCTGTTTTTAAAATATCCTTCTTTCTTCACAAATATGAATGTTTCTGCTGCAACTTTGTCATCTAATATAGCTATATTGTAATTTGATATGGTGTATTTGTCAGTTCCTTTACCCATATTAAAAATTTGAATTTGAGGTGGAATGTCATTCTTCATATACAGCTGAAATAAGTTCACTTTCCTTTAAGTAAAACATCAAATTATATTACCATGCTGCCACAGTATTAAGGATTTAGTGACTTGGTTATTAAGAGCACCTTGTCATATTTTACCATCTCTCAGCATGTATTTCATATAACTTCCCTTTAAATCAACAACTTCTCATAAAGTCAACGTCAGAGAGTGCAAATGTGATAAAATGCAATGAAACCTGACAGAACCTGAAAGCTATCCATTAGATTGTACTTGGAATTTTATCTGATGCGTAGCAAGACATAAAACTGTATTATGCACTGCGCTATGCAAACTTATCTGTATATCTAGAATAATTCTGCATTTTTGTAACAATGGAACTGTCATTTATTGTCCTGCATATGCAGAGAATTCGGAGCCTTTCTGCGATGTGCAAAAATAATAGCCTATGCTTGTTTGTCTCCTTTTTATATATCATCCTTATTCATATTTAATGTCACACACACCACTGTTTTAATGCCTTTCTAGGCACTTTGCACAAACTGATCGGAGATCTTTACAAAGCTGTTGTTTCATTTATCTGCATTGGTGTCTGGCAGCTATTTTCAAGGCTTTTAAAGGTTGAAATTTGTCTTTATCAACGACCTGCAGTCATCTGTTGTTTTCTGTTTCCATTCCCATGTCATTCTTTACAGTCTGGCCTTGCACTTTGCTTGTCATCCAAGCTCTTTGTTTGTTACATTAAGAATCTCGGCCCAGGAGAACCTCCTTGACCTCCTCCTCTCTTTAAAAAAACTCTGTGCATGGCAGAGTGCATTAACAGGGATAGCTAAAACACGACTTCACCATTTCTCGATCAGTACTGCATCTGTTGCCTTTCAGTGATTTTCTTGACCTTCTGAATGATATACAGGTGATGGCTTGAAATAGACAGGATATTCTTTTTCTTTTTGTCGTGATTTGCTGACAAACTAGTTACCATTTACAGCTATGAACACTGCTGATGATATGAAAGTGATGATTATATGACAGTGAAATGGTCAACCTTATCAGGTGCAGCATGGCAGTACAGCTCTGCTACAGGGAGGGTTGTTTTTTCATGCTAGCATGTGCAGGCTAGTTAAAGCAAATCTCCACGGAACAATGTTATATGGAGTGCTAAGGGTAGTCAAGGATATTAATAATATAGTAACAACTGCAACTTACAACATTTTATTCCACAGAAAGAGGCCACAATATATGTATTGAAGTACTTAGCTGTACATTTTCAAAAGAAATTGTAGCTATTTTCAACAGGAGAACACCTGAGGCCACATTCAATTTAAATTTATGAACCATTGCATGCCACAAAGATGGAGCCGCAGGACTTCATGTAGCCCTAAAAACAATAGTTTGACATGTCTGGTTTAAGAGATTTCCTCTCACTTCTTGGTGTTTCTTTGGTGACGGAAGTACAATTTCAACAGACAAGAAAATAAATACTGGCAAGAATTTAAACCTTTGACACTATCCAAAACTAGAAAAAAAAATGTTTTGGCTATACTTTACTTTTTAAAACATTAGCCTAATAAACAATTTATTTAACATCATGTTGACAACCCCTAGAGCAGTGGTTCTCAACCTTTCTAGGGCCGGGACCCCTTGGTAACATTTGCCAAGTTGTGGTGACCCCCAGCGGTAACATTTCGAGATGACGCGGCTGCTGCAGCGACATCTGGCGGGAGAACTGACACTGCTGCGCCAGGAGAGGGCTGAGGAGGACTCTCACCTAGCACAGCAGAAATCACACAGCGACCCACAGGTTGAGAACAGAATATCTGGGTTACTTGGAAATTATGTAATAGCTGAATTTGTATTAGAAATAAACCTTGGTTTTAATGTGTATAGCAAAAAACTTACATTAGTCTTAGTTAAGAATGATCAGCTTAAGTTAATAATAAAAAAAGTAAATAAAATTATGATTTATGATCATATGGAAATTCCGTGAACATTAAGAGGGTTATTCACTAAGGAGCCGAAGGATATAGCCATAGCTTTGTCTGATCCTTCGGTTCACTTTGGCCGCCGGAGCCCTTCGGTTCAGCCGAACTGAAGGGCTGCTGTACGAGCTATTCACAATAGCCCGTACAGCAGCCGAACAGCTCAGCTGAGCCAAGCGCATATGCTTTGGCTTGACTGAACACACAGCCAAAGCAGGGAGAGCGATCTGCCGAAGTAGACCTTTTTCCCTGCAAATATAAACAACAACACAAAAGGCGTGCGGCCCCCCTCCCGATCCACACCAGACCCTTTAGGCCTGGTAGGAAAGTTAGGAGGGATCCCCTGAGTTGAAACAAACAAAAAAGTGGGGTTCCCACCAGAAGTCATACCAGGCCCTTTAGGTCTGATTGGAATTTAAGGGGGACACCACCCCAAAAGATAGGGGGGAACGTGGGGTCCCCACTAAAATTCCCAACCAGACCCCTAATCCGAGCAGAGGCCTGGCAGGGCAGAAAAGGTGGGGGAGCGAGCGAGCACCCCCCTCCCTCCCTGCACCACACCAGGCCACATGCCCTCGGCATTGGGAGGTTGCTTTTCCAGGGCCCCCCCTGAAAAAGCACCTTGTTCCCGTGCCGATGGGAACAAGGGCCTCTTCGTCACAAGCCCTGACCCATTGGTTGTGGGGGGTCTGCAGGCAGGGGGGCTTATTTGCATCGAGGTACCCCTTTCATACCCCTACTCATTCACTAAAGGGTAAAAAGTAAATAAACACACCAGAATTTTAGAAAAAATCATTTAATTAAAAAAAAAACAAAGGTTTAACAAATCCCTTAATAAAATAATTAAAATCCCCCAAAATAAAAAAAATCCATTGCTTTAATCCAAAGATCAGCCACAACGTTCTTTGAAAGAAAAAAAACCCCATCACCCGCTGACTCCCGCTGCAAAATTACATTCTGACAGATGGTGGCAAAATATAAACAATTAGGTGGAGCTAATGGTGATATCACCACTAGCTTCGCCCAACTGTTTACATCTGTTGGACACCTATCACACTTCATACAAGTCCCGGCCAAATCAAAACAAATGGACAGAGTCAATTAATTGCAAAGTGAGAGACTAATATAGATATGAAATAAAACGGTGGATATATATATATACCTTCAGAACAAGGCAATATATTAATTTATATTTTACACCTACTTTCTTTTACGGAATCCACCTTTAGCGCTGTGTTATCACTTGTACATCATATTTTACCAATTCATAGCAGCTTTAGGATTAGTATTCTAACTTTTTAGCCTTATCTTTCCATGAGCGCAGATTCTTTTATCTAAAAATGGACAGAGTCGCCTGTGACATCACGGCTGGCTCTGCCCATTCGTTGTCATTCAGTGACAGGCCACTCTTGCCTGATGAAGGGGATACTGTGAGACCTCGAAACGTTGCACTGAGTGTAAATTGCTGAATGTACGTCAATAAAGAGACGTATTTGACTTGCATTTGCAGTGCCGGTGTCTATATTCTTAGTCAAAAACACGTCCAAAAATGTGTTAAAACGCATTCAACTGTGTTTGCAAAAAAGCATCCAGATCTGGTCTGGTGATGGTGGAATCAAGCTCTAAAATAAGGCCCCAATTACCTTTCTAGATGCTTGTACTGTTAAGTAATTATCTTTCAAAGATCCTGAAAGATCAAATCAAAGACTTCCCACAGAGTTATATGTTGATCCTGTAAAAAGGTTACATACTTATTCACGTTTTCTATAATATTCTTTTCCAGGTATTTGATGGTATTTTAATGGTTTATATTGATCCAAAGGGCCTGATTTACCAAGGTCATACACACAGCACGAACACGCCAAGATGTGATCGCATTTCCATACTCACACGGCGCGTAATCGTGCAAATAGACGTGAATCAATGCCGGTTCAGAATTCTATTTGTAAATATCATAAACATGCACGAGCGGTGCTTTAGCCCAATGCTATATACAGGTGAAACTCGACTAATTAGAATATCGTGCAAAAGTTCATTTATTTCACTAATGCAACTTAAAAGGTGAAACTAATATATGAGATAGACTCATTACATGCAAAGCAAGATAGTTCAAGCCGTGATTTGTCATAATTGTGATGATTATGGCTTACAGCTCATGAAAACCCCAAATCCACAATCTCAGAAAATTAGAATATTGTGAAAAGGTGCAATATTCTAGGCTCAAAGTGTCCCACTCTAATCAGCTAATTAAGCCATGACACCTGCAAAGGGTTCCTGAGCCTTTAAATGGTCTCTCAGTCTGGTTCAGTAGGAATCACAATCATGGGAAAGACTGCTGACCTGACAGTTGTGCAGAAAACCATCATTGACACCCTCCATAAGGAGGGAAAGCCTCAAAAGGTAATTGCAAAAGAAGTTGGATGTTCCCAAAGTGCTGTATCAAAGCACATTAATAGTAAGTTATGTGGAAGGGTTAGTTTCACCTTTGAAGTTGCATTAGTGAAATAAATGAACTTTTGCACGATATTCTAATTATTCAAGTTTCACCTGTACCAGCATATAGAATTGCTAAAAGGAAATATTTTGCTTGTTGTATAATTTCTGCCATTTGCTTTTCAACTGTTTCCTTTTTAAAACTAACTTTTATATAGTGGACTATACCCTGTAGGCTATGCTATTGCCATTTGCATGATTATAATGCCCTTGGGGCAGCCCAGTGGCTTAGGGTTTAGTGCTTCTGCTTTGCAGCACCTGCATCCCTGGTTCAGATCCCAGCCCAGACACTATCCAAACAGAGCTTGCATGGGCCTCGTCCAGGTACTCTTTTTTATTTTTAGATTCCATAGGAAATTATTGAATCTCGTTAGATATATGTACACAACAGGAAATGAGAAGAGATCTCTTTAACGTGAGGGTAATCCTCTCATCTTTCACTAAGGCAAGTGTCCCCATGTGAAACTTCCTCTTTGTACTGGTGACAACTCAAAACTATTGATTTTCTTCTTTTTCTGTTTCATAGACAGTGGTCACCAGGGCAAAGAGAGTAAATCTGCCCAGCGGTGAGGGAGACAGCAGATAAACTTTAAGTATTTAAATTGGTAAAGAATCATGGCTGTTAATTTAGATTTTTTTTTTACCTAAGGAGATTTACACAAAGTCACATTTTTACCCTGTTTGCAGCTGGAGTGACCAGGCCAAGTGACTCCATTTAAAGGCTTTTTGTCATCTATTGCTAGCATGATTGTTTGCGTGTGGGTGTTTATAAAAAGAAAATATAAGGAAATACTGATAGCTGTAAGTTTGTTTTACTTATTGTTTTCCTCTTGATAAAACTTTAGTTAAAAAAAGGTGCGCATTTTTCCAATCACATAATATAAATAAATCAGCCAACTATCAGTTTTAAACCTCTGTGGCAGGTGTACAGCTAATCAGTAACTGCTTGTGAGCGGTATTTCTTATTTTCACATTCGTTAGCATTTAAAAATACCTAAAATGAATAATTGTTGGCTTTCACTCTCTTCCACTTGACCTACTGTCAGGTTTTACTTGTTACTCGGTTTTTCTATCTCTACTCTCCACTAATATCAAATGTTACATTCTGAGAACAGATTATTCTGAGACTCCTTACAGTGACATCACAGTAATCTGCATAATTGTTTTGACAGCATAGTGATCTATGTAATAGATGTCTCATATTGTTACAGTCTGCCTAGCAATCCTAGGTGGTAAAATCAGGAAACTTTTTGTTGACTCAGTTCTCAGCCTATTAACTGTACGTCCTAGGAGTTATCAATATTGATTATTTTATTTAACCACTTAAAGATTGGCCTTCCTGTCCAGGCCATTTTTCAGTATTCAGCACTCCAGTACTTTGACATGTATTCAGTCATGTAACACTGTACCCACATTAATTTAATATTGTTTTGGCACAGATAGAGCTTTTTTTGGTGGTATTTTATCAGAACTGGTTTTTTTTTGTATCTTTTACTATATAAAAAAGTACAGAAAGTTTTGAAAATAACAAAAACCTGTTTTCTCAATATTCTGTTAAACATTGCAAATAAATATTCTTTCTTCATACATTTAGGTAATAATGTATTCTGGTACATTTCTTTGGTTAAAAAAAGATAGATAGATAGATAGATAGATAGATAGATAGATAGATAGATAGATAGATAGATAGATAGATACATTTGTTAATGTTGACTTTCATTTTGTATCTTTTTTTGTTTACACTTAACTTTATTGCTATCAGATAGGGGGTTAATAAGCCCCCTATATGATATAAAAATGGATGTGACAGGCCCTCTTTATGGAGACATCAGGGGTCTATTAGACCCCTAATGTCACCTATGGAACAAGTGATTGTGCTTCATCAGCTTTTTTTTCTGTCTACAGCAGCTTTAGAAATAACATCTTGGAGGGTGGTGAGAGGGTGGGATGATTGAGTCTTAGTGAGAGTGGGGGTTACAAGTATGCTGGTGAATGGGGAGGGTGCAGTCGATTTTGAGAGCTCTCTTGCTTCTTACATTGAGGGAGGAAAGGGAGAGAAAGCTGCAAACTACATCCATTGTTTACATTTGGTGACAGATGTGATTGGTCACAGTGATCACATGGTATAGAACCAATTTAATTGGCTCTGTACCTTGTTTTGTGAATTTCACTGTCCAATGGAAAGTGTGTTCACAGTGAAGTGCTCATGCGTGTTAGGGGGTGTGCATTTGCAGAGAAAGCAATTGCCTTACAAGTACAGCGTCCCGCACTCAAGAGCTAGCCCTCGCTCTTGAGTCTGTTTATACTCAACGGGAAGATGGCAAGCAGTTAAAGAAGAGACTGGCATCTATTTAAGGGATTCTGTTATGGTATAAAAGTGGGAGTTGTCATTTGTATCCTTGTTTTACTACTTTGTAAGACCTTGACCAAAAAGAAGCATGTGCATATAAACTGTTTTAACACTATTTTTCAATATCAGTGACTCATTGTTTTGAAAGAAGGATAAGGATGACAGTCCTGCAGCATGCACTAACAAAAACAAGACAGCAGTCACAGCTACCTTATTTTTTTCCTGATAGGAATATATATTTATATTGGTCCAGCAGAAGAAATGGTGACCTCGTTGGTGTAGGTTACAATTTAAAGGGAATAGTTTATCGGAACTGGTATTGCAAGGAACCACTGCTTAAAATGGTTATATCTACAGCTCACAGTACATTAGCCACACCAAACCATTGGTGGTCTGTGAAAAAAATGTGGTAATTCCAAAAAAATGCCCCTTACATACAGTAGGTGGTTAGTGTAATGCCCCCTTACATTTCAACACAATGGGTAGAATACCCCTCACAATAGTGGGAACAATGCCCTCCTAACACACAGTTAACATGAAAATTGGTGTCAGTGACCACTTTCCCAAGAAAAGAACACCATAGAAGATGACATTGGGACTTTTCAGGTGCTACTAATTGATATAGACTATACACCACAAAATGTCTAAAAAAATTGCTTTTATTATTACAAAATCTCTAAAACATATAGAACATATAAAGAGCTTTATGTTTGCAGAGACAGTATAGAATGACAATCAATGCTTTTTAAATATTAGTATTTCCACAGGAGAATACCCTCATTTAGCACAGTCTCAATGTTCCAAAAGTATGACAACTTTTCCTTTGAGTAAATGCTGATTCTAAACATGGGGTAGGGGTAATACTCAATGCATATCCAAGATCAACGAGTCTGCAGAAGCAGACACAAAGCATCTCTAAAATATCATAAAGGTAGCCCTCAATTTACGCCAGGGTTATGCTCCTGAAGGATTGCTTGCAAATAGAAACCAATGTAAATTGAAACCCTGTATAAAATGTAAGTCATTGGGAAGTGAGGGAGTTAGGTTCCAGACCTCTTTCAAAAATGACATACGTGACATAATACATTATATTTAAAGCTTTGAAATAAATGTTATGAATGCTAAAACAGTATTACACACAGTATGGAACAACAACACAACACAATATGTATCATCAAACTAAGTTTAAAGGAGAACTATGAGGTGAGTGCTTTTCACTCACCTCATAGTTCTAGCCGACCTGTTACAATGAGACTGTCACAGGTCGGCTCAGTAGATCGGGAGGTGAGCGAACATACCGGCGTTTGCTCCCCTCTCGATCCTGTCACGGCTCTCTGCCGTGACAGGGGAGGGGCTGGATTCCGCCCTCCCCGCTCCGTTCCGCCAGTCAGCTGACTGGCGGAACGGACGGAGGAGGGGGCGGGTACAGCTGGCTCTGCCTCTAGGTAGGCAGAGCCAGCTGTCAGTCACGCAGCTGGGCGAATCCAGACATATCTGCCCGGATCCGCTTCATCTGCGGCGTTTTAGTATACAGCCAGCAGGGTGACGGGAGGACGCTAGTTTGTGTTTTCCCGTTACCCTAAGGACAACTATGGGGAAAAGCAAAGGATAGTTCTCCTTCAATCTTTTCTTTTAAATCTGCCTTGTGTAAACATAACTGTACAGCCTCTGCACCGACAACAGTTGAATAAACTGCTTGTTCTACAAACAAAGTTGTAAGGCCTCTGCAGAAAAATGCAGTTTATGCGCCTCCATATCTCCAAATTAACTTCTGTGTGGCTCCATATCTCCAAGTGTACCCCTGTATTTCCAAGTGCACCCCTGTGCTCCTCTGTATCTCCAAGTGTACCCCTGTGCTCCTCTGTATCTCCAAGTGTACCACTGTGCTCCTCTGTATCTCCAAGTGATAAATTAACAACTTCATTAATAAGTAAAACAGTGGTGAGATTCACATTGGTTCAGTATCATTGAGGAGACAAGCGAAAGACTAGAAATAAAATTAACCATATTCCGAAGTAACCCTGTCCAAATCTTCTCCTGCAGGAAGAAGTTAAGAACTTAAGTTAACCTTAAGTTATTCACTTAGCTCCTTTTAAATGAAATGGGCATTCAATTAAAAATGATATATATATATACTGTGTGTGTGTATATATATATATATATATATATATATATATATAG
>NW_017308701.1:41479-52870 GCF_000935625.1 Nanorana parkeri
TATATATATATATAGTAGGCAAAATGATGCATTACCACCACAATTTGAAGTTGAGCAGAGATTCAATAATTCTAGGCTTTATGGTCTGAAAGAGGGTTGATGGTACAAGTTGGATACCCTCCATTCGGAGAGATAGTAACCCCTTTTTCTATTTCTCAGCCCTTATTTATGCTAGATTTTTCCCTTATCTTGAGAACTGCCTACGGGAGTTCCTGTGGACCGCTACTAGCATCTGATTGGTAGATTGACTTATTCATCAACCAGGTATATGCACAAGCAATAATATTACCTGTCCTGCGGGTTGGGTCTGGTTCTACCAATCCTTATTTTACATGTTTTTAAATTTGTTAGGGACATAAATCAATTTATATATAGGGCGAGTGGTGTATCAGAATAATCTGAATTATCATACCCTCACTGATATTATATATTTAAGTAGGTTATATTTTATACCCATACAAATATTAGTCATAGATCTATTGAGAGGCATATGAATATGACATATAAGTTATGATTCGTAACCTTTCAATATTCTATTCCTAAGTGATAATAATACATGACAATTCAATAATAGAGATTATTACCCTTATTTTTGTTATCGAATCTCTGGTGTTGACAAGTTGATTAATTCATGATAATTCATTAAACCTATTGACAAAAAAAGTACATTTAAGTGTGATACAAAATAAACAATAACAACCTTCCTATATGGTGTGAAATCAATTACTTGTCACTAATATTACATTTTTCTAGATTTGAATGCATACATCTAGATATCTGAATATTTTAGGTGGTTACTTGATATAACAAATTCGGTATAGATACTTGTGTGTCAATTTCTAACAAACAGACTTTGTCTCCTTTAATGATAGAAGATAATATATACAAAGTTTATTGGTATTCTACTCTTTAGTCCTTCTTTTGATACCCAGAAGGTCTTATAATTATATAAAACGTTTTCATTCAACTAGTGACCCTGTTTCTCTGAAGATTTTTATCAGGTCACTTCTTAGGACATCTGTCCCAATAATCATGTCATATAATTAAACAAAGCTCAACTAGTGTGTTCATTTACAATTTAGACAAATACATTAGTCAAGGCCTGTGGGCCTAGTAAATAAACTGATTACTTCTCAGAGACTGATACCTAAGACACAAAAGTCCTAGGAGTACATGGCAAACATTGCAGGTGTGTTCCATTGTCTTCTGCCAAGTTAGTGTGCACACTTTTGTTTGTTTTTCTTATTGTAATAATTTACCACAAGGTTCTTTTGAGTTTGAGATCAACTTGGTGACATGATCTCTTTAATTTTATACAAATTTTATATCTAAAGTTCTGACAGATCTAGATCCGTCTTGAAAGAAGTAAGCATTGATTTAAATTTAAGAGCAAACAAATTAGAAAAGGTCAAAGGGGAGGTTGATCTCCAAATAGCACAAATGAGAGTAAAAAACATTTAAATGAAAAAGAGGCTGAGAGATAAGACTTGCATGTATTTATGTGTGAACATATGCCATCCAAAGGGGAGCAACCAGGCCCCATGCTCACTGGCGAGGAGGGAGCGGGGGATAAAAACCAAAAGGGGCACCAAGGCTGTTGGAACTAATCATCAATCTACAATTATGAAAAGGTAATGTATATGAAAAGTTATATATGTTATGGTGGTGGTAGTTGACTAGTTATAAAGAAAGCCACCACCATACATGATAATAGGGCTGCAACAACTAATCGACATAATCGATTATAATCGATTATTGAAAAAGTTGTCAACTTTTTCAATAATCGATTAATCGGCTCCTGATTGGTTGGCCCTGTTCACGGCTTAACACACGCTGCTTGCCACACCTCCTCCCCCACCTCACGCTCGCCGCTGCCAGACCTGCCCGCATCATACATGATAATATACTGTACATATAAACATTACATCACCAATGCAACTCACATATAGTAGCCTACTAGATGACCTCTTTTTGAACATTTCTCTAATAATTTATAGCCAAGTAATTGCTATGTTGCCAACATGTACTATTCTAAGGTGTTTGAGAGACGGTCGCATATACTGTATTACAATATAAGAAGGGAGAGAAGCATCTTTACTGAAGACTTTGCTGAGTGATGTGGGTGCTAGAACTATGCAAACATAATCAGGGAGACGATAAGTCCCCTGCTATTATCTTCAGCAGGAACCATTGGCTTCCAGGGAAACTTAGTTGAGAAAGGTTGCACTAAGTAGTAAAGCATGGATGAAAGTGACAGCTCCAACAGGTTGGCAGTGGCAGCTGCTATACCTTTTTCCTGACAGAATCCCATTAAAGCTTTAAAAAAAGAAATATGTCTGATATGATAAGGAAAGTGTCACATAGCAGCATAATGCAATAGTAAAATAATCAGTAAGACAAAAAAAAAAACCCATAAAGTACAACCTATTTTAAAACTTTTGTAACATTTGTTGATTCAGAAAAAGGCAAAACAAACACTCCTGTTAAGCAACGTGAATATGTCACAATATGGACACAGGAGGGTTTAGCAGGAAATACTTTCCTCACGTTTTGTCTATGTAGTTAAAGGAAATATCTGACAGGTTTATTGAGAAATCACCCTACATTACTTTTCATTATTCTAATTTGACAGCTGTCTATGGTTTTATGGTGAACAATATGTCCTCTACCTTGGCAGAATAACACATGGTCCATTATAATTGCTGGTCCCTAACTGTCGTACTGTCGGCTGACAGCATTTGAAACTCTTGATAGAAATGTACCTATAGCAACAATTATATCTGTAAAAAATAAATCAAGGCAACTGGACTTGCTGTATTTTTCTTGAAAACGTTACACTGGTCATCCAACAAACTTTCAATTCAGAATGACTTGTGCAAAAAATTATCTGGGAATAAATATGGTGAATGTTGCTCCAATCCACATAATCTGTTAGTCACAAACAGGTGTTGCTTGCATTTGCATAATTGGAGTCACGGAGGTGTTATTACCCTGCCCAGAGAGAGGTGTTAAAATAGCAAGAGGTGTTAAAACAGTAATTGGAACAGTGAGAAAACAGTTGCTACTAGACAACACCCTAGGCAGCAGAACGGAACTTAACCCAGATCAAGTGTGTGCCTTATTGGACCTTTGCCTGAATACCACCTATTTCAAGTACAAGGACAAGTTCTACAGGCAAACGCATGGCTGTGCCATGGGATCGCCAGTTTCACCTATTGTGGCAAATCTGTACACAGAGGAAATAGAAAGGAAGGCTCTGACCACCTTCAAGGGAATTATACCCGGTCAATGGGTCAGATATGTGGATGACACTTGGGTTATGATTAACAAACAAGAGTTACAGGCTTTCACTGACCATATCAACTCAGTGGATCACAACATCAAGTTTACGTGGGAAGATATGCAAAACAGCAAACTGGCTTTTACTGTACTGAATACAGTTCCTCGTTTAACGACCTGGTCGTAGGAACGGAACTTGGTCGTTAAGTAAAGAATACCTGTATGTATATATGTATATACAGTATATATATATATATATATATTATTGGGAATGTGTAGTATGTAAAGTGCTGTATAAATTGTCAGCACTATATAAATAACTGTAATAATATATTCCTAAATTACATTTAGGAAAAAAAAATTACAGAGCTTTCATGAGCTGCACAAAATTATTATTTTTTCTTTAAAACAACTCAACTTTAATGTGCTTTCTATATTGAAAATAATATTTCATAATCCTTTATACAAAATCACTTAACTTTGATACTGGAGTTAATTTACTAATGGAGTTTATAATGCAGGTCTACTAATTGTATCAGTTCCATGGACCAAAATGGGTCTCAAATCAGCCTTGAGTAGAGATACAGTAGTAGTAGCTGCAGTTTTTGTTGGTGGTGTTGTATTATTATTGGCATAAATATGTTGTTCACAAAAGAGGAATTAAATGACACTGGGACTAAGATATCTTAGTGACTGCATGAGTTTGCTACATTATGCAGTAACAAACCACAGAATGTCATAGCTGTGTATTTTACTTAGCATTTGGTACATTTCTTTATAAAACCAATATACAGAGTATAAATGATCCAGTCTACAAGATCTGTTTATAAACAATTTGCAGAGGCACTCCCCCTGTAAAGCTGTGTGAACTTTCATTTTGTGTGAACAAGGCCGAAAATGAATGTTCTTAGTATATTATTTTTTTAAGGTTCAGTGTGATGTATTACCACATTACGGCCACTGGATGGAGATGAGGATCATAGGAAATATGTATTTATTTCGTATGCTCCACTGATCCATCTAGGGACCATAATGCAGTATTACATTCAATCTGAAAAGGTTATATACTAACAACATTTGTTCGCACACAAAATTCACAGAGATTCACATGGCGAATAAATAGACACCTATGTGTCAGGGAATATACAACTAAAAGATAGAAAAATGTCACCAGCACACCATAAGTTGAAAAAGCAAAATATTTTATTGCCAATAGCTGTATCTCTATGGCAAGTGCTTTCGGGGGGCCCCGAAAGCGCTTGCCAATGAGATACAGCTATTGGCAATAAAATATTTTGCTTTTTCAACTTATGGTGTGCTGGTGACATTTTTCTAATGTTCATGTGTGGCGGTGCCATCCGCAGTCATTTCGAACACCCATCTTCATCAGGTGGGAATCCTGGTAAGGAGTGCTGTATGGTTCCTTATTCTGTTTAGGGAATATACAACTGCATGTTTTTCTGTGTGTTTCAATATTATTGTTACCAATTTGTAATATAAGGAAGCTCTGAAATGTTTTAGATATTCCAGTCTAATTTATATTGTAAATGTTAATCAAGTGCATGTTTGCATTGATTGCACTCCAATCGTTAAACTCTAGCATTTTTCATACAATCCTAGAGGCTAAATTAGTTATGCTTTACTGAGAATTATTATGTTCTAGGTTTATTAGTGATTTGCAATAGAGAGGAAAATACTTGTTTTTATTTGGTTAACCATATAGCTCCCAGTAAAACCAAAACTAGCATACATACATGTAAGTATAGGTCTTACTTTTAGCATGGATGGATGATCTCAGAGACAGGCAGTTAGATTATTATGAGCAGACCAGACTGGGTATAAAATCACCTCTGGCAGATTTATAGCACAGCAGCCTGCATTTGTATATATAATAAAACTTTGCCAAGCTGGGTACAGCTGTGATTTTTATGTGCTGGCACCACAGCAATCTCTGTTATCACTTTGGTGCTCATATGCAGAATGCGTATAGGCTACAGTGAATTCTGTTTTGCCAACACCGGGCAGGAGGAAGACAAGCACACAGAAGCTCAGACAGGCCCAACATACACTCAAAACAATTTAGGCCTTCCGACAAATGCTAGACTGCCAGTCTGGATTTCTGTATCAGCCATCCTATTAGTTCTCGTTACTATGGTGAGGCACTGGTATATATTAAGGAAGACAGTGACAAAAACAATAATAATCCTATTAAATGTTACTGTAAATAAATAAATGAAAAAAATATTCTCAATGGTTGCTTGATTTTGGTGCATTTTGCAGGTTGATCTGATTTATTAAATGTGCAGAAATGTATAAGAATTTTTTCTATGTTGCTGTATCTATGCCTATGGCTAAAGCGGATTGGTTAAACACACAAGACCTTACAATATACACTGCCTGTACTGCCCCAGAGTAACCAGTCAGATCCTCCCGTTCAACCTTAGAGTCCTTTCACATTGCTGGCTTGCAGTGTGTAACCGCATATACAGTATGTTAACATGGTAGTGTCTACATGTTAAATGGTCTACCAATGCACCAAAATGTAGCTTCAGTGCATCTGCAACATTGACCATTTTGTCAACGCAGCACACCATAACCCACATATGGTTGTCATCTGTGCGATGTGGTGAACTAAAGCGCATGTGTATTGTTTTGCACTGGCTAGGTGTGTTGCAATGCCATTTAAAAAGAATAGTGCCCTAATGTCGTTCAAAGAAAAATGGCACCACAACGCCTTGGACTTAGTAGCATGCTTAAATGCACATTACAGTAATGTGTGATACCGCAGTGCATCAGGGTGAATGTGATCTTAAATTCCAAGTGGACTTTCAGTATCAATCAGCTACATACTTTTCAGCTGCATTCAAACAAAAGGTGTGCAGAGCAGCCACAGCCTCAGTAGAAACGCCTGACCCCCCACCGACATGCTGCAAAGTGGGACTCTTGCTCTCTGTGTGGAAGCAGTGGTCTATCCGCAAAGGACAGACATGCCCCCTGCTAAATAAGAGCTCTTCAATCAGCAGGAAACATGAACTTTGCAGACTACAGAGCTATAGTCGTAACTGAGGAGCTGGCACTTTGGGCGTTTGCGGAGATACCACAGTTTATTGCTTTAACTTTACTGTTTTGACATTGTTTGCAGTTTGTGTATTTTGTATAATTGACTTCTATCTTAATTTAATTTAATTTAAGACATTTATGTGGAAATACACAGCTCTTGATAGCTCGTGACCTAAACAGCACTTTGGGACTGCAGCAGGGATTCCCTTCCTATGTGCTGACAGGAAACATGGCTGACTGGAAGAGAAAGCAATGTGATCAGGGGGGAGGCCTCATGAATATTTGACTGCTACTTTGTTGTTTAGTCCATAGACTGGGGGGTTGTAGTTTTGGCTTCAGAAATAGAGGATGCCACGAGCCATGTGGAATTCAAATAGCAAGGCAACCAACTGCATAAAATGACCCCAGACGGAAAATTAGAGACCCTTAGCAGGTAGGCTGTGCCCTCTGAAGGATTGCCCAAGCAAAGTTTTCTATAACATCTTATAATTGTTATCTTTCATAGGTTTACGTGGGGCAATAGCCTTTGCTCTAGCAATTCGAGACACAGATACTCAGCCCAAGCAAATGATGTTTACCACAACACTGTTGGTCGTTTTCTTTACAGTGTGGGTATTTGGAGGGGGAACCACACCAATGCTCACATGGCTACAGATCAGGTCAGTACTGTATAATGTGCCTATGGGAGAAAGGTATGGCTGGTTTTATTGCCCAGAGTACTGTATAATGTGGATTACAGAGATAACTATATGATATAACTGTAAAGGTTATGTAATTATAATGCAGGAGCGATGATGTGCTATAAAAAAAATAAAAAATCTAATTTCAGTTATCAGTAACATGAAATAAGTTCAAGCTAAAGCTAATTGTGGGGAGTGTTACCAGCAACCATAGCCAAATTGAAGCCATTCTATTTTTATTGGGAGATATTGCTGTGCTCATGCAGTACAATGGTGCTGGTACAGTTTTATTAAATTAAAGTGAACAGTCATCAGTGTGCATTTACAATAATGTTAATTTCCACTTTTGAATCGTTATAACAGTGCAGAGTTGTCTCTCAGGAAATAGTATTTGTCCAGTATTTTCTCCCTGTCTTAGCAGCAGTGTTCATGTTGGGCTGGACTGGGCTGTCAAGCTGTCCTATCTTCTACCTCAGTTCAGTACCAGTGATACATACTCATAATACTGTCATCATTCCATCAAAGAAAGGTATAGGCTTTTTTAATTTTATTTAAAGTGACGGTATAGTGAGCGCATATTTTGCAATAGTATTGCAGTGTTTGCTTTAAATGGGTTTTTATATGTGTCTTTCACATTATACATGCTTGTCCTTCCTTATTATTATTATTATTATGTTAAATACAGAGATTTGTGGACAGAGAAACACTCAAGTTGTTATCAATGTGCCTCCTTCTTGTGAGATATTGTCCATATAAAGGGTAAAGTGTTTTTAACTAGTGAGCAAACTCCCAAACATGAATTTTGAGACAGGCGATTAAAATGTATGTTGTGTCTACTCGTGAACACTCCGGACCCCTGGTGAGACCCTGCACAGCCCTCCTGAGACCCCGCACAGCCCTCCTGAGACCCCGCACAGCCCTCCTGAGACCCCGCACAGCCCTCCTGAGACCCTGCACAGCCCTCCTGAGACCCTGCACAGCCCTCCTGAGACCCTGGAGACATCAGGCCACCACCCTGGAGCAACACCGAGTATGTAGTTTCATATTATTCTGCATTGCTGTATAATGTATTGCTGGGATTTTTAGTCCTCTATAGCTGATGGTATTCTGCATTGCTGTATATTGTATTGTTGGGATCTGTAGTCCTCTATAGCTGATGGTATTCTGCATTGCTGTATAATGTATTTCTGGGATTTGTAATCCCCTGTAACTGGTGGTATTCTGAATTGCTATATAATGTATTGCTGAGATTTGTAGTCCCTCTACAGCTTGGATTCAGTGGCAGAACTACCAGGGGTGCAGTGTTTGCAGCTGGGACTGGGATCTGCCATGTCACCACCACCTACAATTAGTCTATTATGTTTTAGAAAAATTGTCACATGACTCGGAACCCTAGGGAACCCTGGTTGAGAATGGTGTGTCCATAGGTATTTTTCCCCCTCAAATGTCACGAACGAACGAAACGAATAAGAACAGAAAACGAAACGAACGTTCGACCTACCGCTACCGAATTTCGTCCGAATCCGAATTGACTTTCACACCCGAATCCCGAAAAATGAAATAACACAAATCCGAATTTAAAACGAAACAATTTTTTTGGCAGTGCACATGTCTACTGCTCACTAATATCTTAATAGTTTAATGTCCGTAGTCTGAGCACAGGTGCAATTTAATTTTACAAACTGAAACATAGGAGTAACTGATGTGACTGTAATTGAAATAATTCAACTACTACTACTAACCCATTCTGAGTTCTGCTAAAGCCAATACCTTAACAAAGGTATTGATGTCATGTGTTTGTGGTGACTGATATTGCTAGAACCTGCTGAGTTAGAATTTGCAGGAGCACATGCAACAGGAATAACAGTGTGAAGTTTCTGCTTCCCCTTACCCTGTTATCTTAATATTTCAGAGTGGAAATAAATCTCCTTAGATGCAGTGGTAGTACTAACTATCAGACAGCCATGCCTTCTTGCAGATCTTGTCCTATCACAAGACAGCAGAGCAGTTTTCTTTACAATGGGAATCAGCTGAAGCACTGCAAACTCTTATGATGAACATACAGCTGAAAATCTAATCACTGACCAACATTGATGGCAGAGACTACCTCACCAGCTCTTGTATAAATACAGCTACACTATATTACCAAAAGCATTGGGACGCCTGGCTTTACGCACATGAACTTTATTGGCATCCCAGTCTTAGTCCGTAGGGTTCAATATTCAGTTGGCCCACCCTTTGCTGCTATAACAGCTTCAAATCAATTTCTATTGCCTCAATGGTGCAGGAGAAATGTGGGCAGGGGAGTGGTGTTGGGAGGAAACCTCCCACTGAGGAACAGAAAAGTATACCATTTCTGCATGGGAAAATCTGCCGTATCCCATGACAGGATCATCTGGGGCAGCCAGTTTGCAGAAGAGAATAGTAAATAGACCTCAGAAGAACACTCTAGAGAAATAAACTTCAGAGTACAACTGCCAATACATTGTTCAAAAACAGTATGTGGAAGGCTAAGTTATTTGAACAAATAATATTTAAAAGTGTAGATGCAAAAAGGTTTAATTATTGTGCTGGAAGCTTTATATACATTGTTTTCTATTTCAAGTGTTCCTGAACTGTGTTGTTGCAGTTCGCTGCATGTAGATTGTTGGAACATCGTGTACTCTGTAATTTGCTTCTTAAAGAATTCAATTGAATGCCCAAGAAAGCTTCTACGAACTTAATTTAACGTAAAACATTATATTAAAGTTAATTAGTGATAGAACAACATGCTGTAGGCACCCCTATACAAAATAAATGCAGGCACTAATAACATTTGTTGTGTGCGGAGAACATTTGGAATATAATGCCTCTATGTTTTATAAATAACTGTGCTTTTTTTTGTAGATCTATTTTTATAAGCTGTGGGTCAAATCCGATTGTTCTGCAGATATGTGCCTACCAATGATTTCCAATGAAATATTTGGTGATTTTTTTTAACACTGTATTTTGTAAAACACATTATGATATCTACCATTGTTGGTTTGGGAGGGGAAAGGGGTACAAGTGTAGGTTCTAAGAAGCATCTATTAACAGAAGACACAAAAACACAATTTCAGTAAAAGAAAATTGGCTGCATAGAGGTCTTGTTTATAACAACCTATCATATTTTGATGTTTTTCTGATGCATATAAGTAAATGAAAATATGCATCTGATTGGTTACGTAAGACATCACTCCTCCCTTTCCTGGAGGCTTTAGTGCATTTTTTGTTTTTTAATGGAAGCTTCTTGACTGTGGGAGCCTTGTCCCAAACCCAGATGTAAGGGTAATGTGCACTGTCATTATGGGTTTTACTATTTAATGTTTGATTTTGATAATGTCTACTGATAAATCTGAAGTGTGTATTCTCCTCTTTCCCTCTGCTTTGTTTTTAATGTAATCACATGGACTGTTTATTAGATACAGGTACTACTAAGTGTTACTCTCCAAACCAAAATTGTAAAATCAGGAATACCAAAATTGGAAAATCAAGAATGGCAAAAGTAAAGCTGATAAAGTGCTGAGATTTACAATCATGTTTATTTAATAAGACAACAAAAATAACGCACAGCAACAAATAAGCAATCATCTATGTGCTAACTGAAGCACACTTCACATTGTGAAAAAATACTTTTTGTCTAATATCTATGATTACTCCACCATCCAGCTTACACCCAGTTCAGTGCTAGGCATTCACCCTTATTGTTAGCGCATAAAAACTGCAAAGACAGGCAGGATAATGCACACTAAAAATTAGTACAAAAATGTCTATTTATTATCAATGTTCTAAAGTAGAAACAAAAACACAGAAAATTTAATTCATTAGGACAAACTCATATAGTCATATTATCCCATAATAGGTACCTTTTATGGGATCATATGACTTAATGAGTTTGTCGGAATTATCAGTGACAACTATGTATATTGACACATATAGTAGTTGTATTTTGATGTAAAACTTCCTTCCAGACACAATTTTGAATCTGGTATAGTAGTACTACTTGTATAAGCAGATACTGAGGGTCCATGATTCACCACACATGTTGACAATAATATTGTTATTGTGTCTGTTTTTTCATTTAGATCATTGATAATAAATAGCACTTTTTGTACTTTTTTGAAATATGCATTATCTCTTTGTATTGTTTTAGAATGTTTTATACACATTTTCTCTATTTATTGTGATGAGTAATAAAACAGTGAAAGGTTAAATCAGGTAAATAGCAAAGATTCCATGTTAATATTTTGCATCCTTTTGTGTAGCCAATAGCTGGAGCTCTCAACTTCTTTTCTAAGGTATTAATCTTTCTCTTTACAGCCTGTTGGACAAATGTTGTTGATTATAGACCTTA
>NW_017308701.1:52907-73872 GCF_000935625.1 Nanorana parkeri
GAGCAAGAAAAAAGATAAAAAACATATGTATCTGGGTATAAAGCGCAGAATCACATGCTAGGCTCTGGGTATCCAAAAATCATATAACAAGTGCTTCACAAAAAATAATCAAATCCAGTGTAAGACAAAGTATATAAAGTCCTTATGAAATGATTCCAAAAAATTCTGACAAGTGAAGGCTTTAAAAAGTGATCATCAGTCTTATAGAATAAGAATAGCCTAAAAAGCCGCAACCAAGAGAATGTTCCAATCCACCCCTAGTGAATACTGATCTGCAGAGGGGTGCTCACCTGAGATAATGAGCCGTAAAAAAGGGGTCTCTAAACGCAGCTCCCTTAAGGGGAAGGACACCCCTATCACGGTAACTCCGGTTCCACTCTGGGCAGGCACACCTAGATCAATGTAAACCCGTAAAGAGACAAGTTAAAACACAAAGCACGTACCATCCAGCAAAAGGGAATGTTATTGAATAAAAAGGTACTCACATGGAAAAACGTTGGTAATAGGCAAAACGACAAGCCCAATAAGGGTGCCCACAGAAACGAAGCAGGAGTAAGGGAACCTCCCGTCCTTCCGGCTCAGCTAGAGAAATGACGTCAGTAACTCCACCCTACGCGCGTTAAGTCTCACGTGACTTTGAGGCCCCCGACGAAGTCACATGAGACGTAATGCGCGTAAGCTGGAGTGACTGGTCTTACAAGAAATTCCCACAGAAAGGAAAATCTTCATGTTGGATTACTGCACAGATCTGGAAGAAATGCACAAAGCACACCACAATTCAAGCAGGATTTCACATGCCTCTTGTATGTAAACAATAATTGCTTATCCTGAAGTTCAGATTTAATAGCACAAGTTGCAATTTATACACGCACATAGATGACTAGTTTCTATTAATTCTTATTAGACAACTCAGTCCAAAGTTTTAGCCAGGCAAACAGAAGTAGGAAAGCAAGCTTCACTGTCTTTTTAGCCAGCCAGTGGTACTCTTGGAATCCTTTTGCATGTATTAAATGTGTATTTGTGAAAAAAATATATATATTTTTAAATTCAAAAACAGTATAAAACATATAAACTTAAAAGATAAAACAACTGAAATAAAATTGACCCAAAGCCATCGGAGTTTCCTTTTAAGCATTACTAATAAACTATAACGTTTCCACTCATTAAAGTGGACTTATGTATATAATCATATCCTGACCATTCTGACTATCCTGTCCTTTTAAATGCTGAAGAGATGCTGTTATACAGAGCTTTCTTGATACCATGAGTGTTCTGTGACCAAATACTGGCACACTGGCCGCATGATCTCTGCTAAATGGACTGACAATCAAATCATTGGCTCTGAACTCCACGGCTTCTCCCTAGAAGACCTCATGGGACCAGTGCTTCATGTTTTGGTCACATTACGGGCATCAGGAGTCTGTATCACTGATTAAAAGGTAAACACAAATGGAAAATATCTTTACCCTTTAAGCGCCGTTAAGATTCTGATATAGGTGACAGATCAGCTATTACAAAACAGTTTTACCAGCTGCTAAAATCCACATAAGTGGGGTTGATCACTTGAAATATACAATCGGATTCAGAGAGCTTTAAAAGACACATTTTCCCAGAGCATAACTGAGTATTTGAAGCAAAAAGAGACCAAAAGATTATTCATTCATTTCTTCAGCCCCTGTGTACCTTCCTCTTCCTCTATCACACATGGCTAAATAAGTGCCACTGAAAAGTTATTAGCAGTTTAAGCTAAGCAGAAAATGACCTAGAAAAATGAGGACGAGCAAGAAAAGCTGTCAGTAAATGATCCTGATAGATGGTGTGATTGCCCGGTTATGTGATTGTCCGGTAATTTGTAATTTTCTCTCCTTTCTTTCACTACTTTTAATGTATGCTGTCTATAAGTCCCATCTTGGGTACACTAACTCTCTGTCTCCCAAAAAACAGACTAGCTCCATTTTTAATATGTTATAGGAAACCTTTTACATTTTGAAGTAGCATCTACTTACAGCCAGTTTGATGCAAATGTTGACACTTTTTGGATTACAATTTGCTTAAAAATTGCTATTTTCAAAGCTGCCTCTGTCCATAGAAGCAGTTGTCCTGACAGCAGAGAGTGTGACCTGTAATGTTCATGTTAGGACTCCTGCATGACACTTCTATCTATTAGCCAGCATAGTAAATACATGATGTCAGGGAGGTGAATTTTCTAGGCAGAATGACCGAAAATAAAAAGAAGTCTGACATGTAACGAAGTTAAAGAGCTTCTGAAATGGTCACCATAGGACAGAACAGACAGACAGAAGAGAGTCAGGTCAGCTGTCATTATGGAAGGTAATAATTTTCAAAATAGCTATGTTTGTCAAATTACATGTTGCAAAAATTATATTTGGAACCCAACAAACAATTTATAGCCAAACGAAATAATATAAAATAACTCATTTTATTGAAAATGTCAAACAATGTACACATTTTCTCCCTAATAATTCTTTTTTTTTTAACACCAAAAGACCCCACTACACTAGAATAAACCAAATTTCTCTGAAACATTTCTGTTAGTTTATTAATTGCAGGCCCCCTAAAAACAACCTAAAACTTAATTTACATTGAAACAGTTCTGGGGAAAATGCCACTTGTTTCACTTAACTTCATTTACTGTCTCAATAAGTTTTTATTAGGGTTTCCCAATACAATGAAGCATGTATACAAACATCTATTTTATGTATGAATGATATAAAAAATAACACAGCGGAGGGGGGCGTGGCTTGCTGGCGCGCTGCATGGACGCTTCTGCCTAGAGCTCCGTGCAGCAACGGGCCTCGAGGCGACTGAAAGCGACGATCGGGGCATAACTTACCCACACCGAAACCCTCCTCAGACCCGTCCGGTCCCCGAGGATGAGACGGTCACAGAAACGAAGGGGTAAGAGGCCGCAAAAAGAATAACACAGCGGAGATTAAATATTATACTGCGTCATAAATAAAGCCACTGCAAGCAGCCATAGCATGGAAGATAGCGAAAACATTATTATAACACAGGATATTCTTTTTTGCTATCATATTTTGTGTACATTGTGCCTTTACTGTATATCTAAAATGTGTTAACATTCTTATAAGACATTCTTATAAATTAAACCTCAGTTCATGATAAGACAAATAATATGATATGAAACACAAGAAAATAAAAGGAAAGAAATAAGAGAAAAGATAAGAAAGTGAACCAGGTCCAAGGATATGTGGACTGCCTTGTGGAGGGGGTCGACACATTGGGGATTGAGATAATCCCGCTCATGCATTCATAGTAATAAAGAAGCCACAGTTTCCATGTTACTTAACTGAATTTTCCCAGTTCTTAAAGACGAACTTTACCCTTATATTTGAAATGACAGCACAGATATTTTTAGAAATGCTTATTAATGACAATGTACAAACACATACTTATAGATAATTGCAGGTTTTATATTCTTTGCATACCTTATTTTTCTTGTCCTCCCATTCTTCTCACAGTGGCCATTTTTAATAAGGAAAGATAACAATATCTCCCTTTACTTCCTGGAACTCTGGCGCATGTGACTAGGACATGTGACCATTCACATTATCTCAGGGCAGGAAAATGCCTTTCCCTGAGATCTCCTGAAATTACAGATTAGATTTCCCAGCAATGCTTCCCAGGATGCAACACTTGGGCATAATTCCTGGTGTGCCAAGCACACCAGGAATTAGAAAACAAGACATTGTAAAATGAAAATTAGGGATATCCTGATACCACTTTTTCAAGACCAAGTAGAAATACTGTCCCTCAGGTACTTGCCGATACCAATTACTGATACTATTCTTAAAGGGACGTGACATTTTTTCTAAAACAATACAGACTGATGATTTTAGGGCACTTTCTTGCGGAGCATGTTCATAATATTTCCCACATCCAATCTAATGTCTCAGTCATTGATTCATATCAGCAATACTTTGTATACCTTCAAGTTTAATTGGGGGAAGTGGGACAGATTGGAAGAAGCAGGGGAGAATTGTTACTCTATTTTTGCAACCTGATCATTTAAAGAGTTATAATTCTCTAACCATTAAATGATCCATAGTACACAGTACACACTTCCAGCACACTGCAGAAATAGTTACAATTCTTCCCTGTTAACTTAAATAGGTTACATTTTAACCTATTCAGGTTAGCTGGTGAGAATTGTAACTATTTCTGCAGTGTACTGCAAGTTTGTACTGTATACTATGGATCATTTGATTTAACCTATTCAAGTTAGCAGGGGAGAATTGTAACTATTTCTGCAGTGTGCTGGAAGTGTGTACTGTGTACTATGGATCATTTACGTGTGGATCATTTAAAGTGTGGATCATTTAACGGTTAAATAATCCATAGTACACAGTTCCAGGACCAGTACACTGCAGAAATAGAGTTACATATCTTCCCTGCTTCTTCCAATCTGCCCCAACTTCCCGTATCACGACCGCAGCCAGCCCTGTCACAGATGTCAAATACAAAAGCAAAACATACAAAAGCAACTCACAGGAGCGTGGCGCTGTCCGTTCCCTTGTCTCCCATGTGGCCATTATTCCATCTGCGCTGTGCAGGAGTCTGTTCCCTGGTCTCTCACGTTGCCCTTCGTTTGTCGGCGCTGTGCGAGAGTGTCATCCCCCGTCGCACTTGTGGCCGTGCTGTGGGAGGAGCTTCTGCCAGGCAGGCTGCCCAATGAGGCAAAATGTGAGGGGAAATCTAAACATTTTGAGTTGTCACCAGAGCAAAAGGTAATGGAAAATCCTCAAATAGGGACAACTATTAGAGATGGGAATTCCGTTCTCTTTGGTGAGATTTCATTTAATTTTCTGTTGCATCTCCAGGATAGGATGTGAAGAGAATTTAACAGGAATGAAGAGGGGTTAACAAGGGCAACAAAACAAAACCTGACAGGAATTTTAACCCCACTAAAAATATATTTTTTTAATGGGGTTTTACATACACTTTTAACCACATTTTTTATTCCATGTGAGGCCAAATATAGTAGGCTTTACACACAATGGGGTTGATTTACTAACCTTATAAACACGCCATGAACAAGTATACACCTCTGTAGTGTGTTCCCTCCCAGCATGATCTATTGGTGGAATCTAGCCACCTTTGTAGTGTGTACACACCCAGCAGGTGTGTTGTGCAAAGCCCTGCATGAATTGCAAGGTGATGTTGTGTAAATTAGCTCTACATTGTGTTGCTTGCGTTGATGAATGCAGGAATGTAAATGCATGAGCTAACCATTTTTGTCTAAACTGTGAAGCAGCATTATATATGCATCATGTGCATGATTTTTCCATATATGGCATTAGTGGAAATATGCTTTTAGAGACTTTTTGGTCGATAAATACGTCTTGCTGTGTAAAAATCCCACGCACCTAGTGCGTGCATGTGTTTAGGTTAGTAAATCACCCCCAATGTGTGTGTTGGGAGATGATTGCAAAATCTTGTCACATGGGTCTGTTCTATGTAACCCGTTTCCCACGACCCAGTGGTCCTAAATATGGGACTGTTTTTTTTTTTTAACTGATATATAGATGCCTTGTCGCAATCCTTAACAGATGTCCCATATAGTGTGTTTTCACTGGGTCAAAGTTAGGACCACTAAGAAGAAAATTCTAGTAACTAATTTTAAGTTGTCTTATTGACTGTATACACCGATCAGCCATAACATTGTGACCACCCGCCGAATATTGAGTAGGTCACCATTTTGCTACCAAAACAGCCTTGACCTGTCGAGGCATGGACTCCACTAGAAGGCATGCTGTGAAGTCTGGAATCAAGCTATGACTTGTTTTTCCAGCACATCCCACAAATGCTCAATTGGATTGAGATCTGGAGAATTTGGAGGGTGAGTCAACACCTTGAACTTACTGTTTTGTTACTCCAACCATGTTTGCAGGGTGGCAGGGCACGTTATTCTGTTGAAAGAGGCCACTGCCATCAGGTAGCATCGTTTTCATGAAGGGGTGTACTTGAAAAGCAACAATGTTTAGGTTGGTGGTATGTGTCAAAGTAACATCCACATGAATGGCAGGACCCAAGGTTTCCCAGCAGAACATTGCCCAAAGCATCACACTGCCTCTGCTGCCATGCCTTCTTTCCATAGTTAGTGCATAATGTTATAGCTGATCAGTGTATACGAGATTTGTGTAAATATCAGGTTCATTTTTCAGTTCTATTGCAAACAAAGGCAGAAAATAAATTAAAATTCAAACTATTTCATTGGTCATGATTTGTACAGGGCACAGACTATGACATCATAATGTACACTTGTCCTTTTATTGTTTGATTTGGAAGATTGTACTTCTATGTGGCTAGTTTCTAATGTATAATGACTGATCAAACAGAGATGCTGACATTTATTTAGCTCTGTGTTTGCTTGAGGTTGTGAAGTCACTGAACCCTTTTCTTGTTTAGCTTTTCTATTTTGAACTGTTTTCCTTTGTGATTCATTTAGGAAAACAGGCCTCAGATTTGCAATTTTAGGTTTTCTGAGTTCAGAACCCACAGTGATCTGTAAATCCCCTTTCTGCTGAAAACTCAAAGGGATTACTGACATCCACTTATTTTTGTGACCTTATTAGACCATGACCAGGCTAGGGGCTGTCGCGTAGAAAACAAAATCCCAGCTAAACAATATCTCCTGCGGGGCAGCCAACCGGGTGAGAAATTAATTAAAAGACAGCAGAGCTGCACTGAAACTCATGGAGCATCCAATCTTCCTAACAATATACAGTAACTTTTATTTATAAGGCTTTGCTTCAGTGAGAAAGTGTTATCAGTTTTGTAATTCCAATTGTGCTGTTGCTGTTTTTCAGCAGAACTGTGCATGTGTGTTATTAAAGGGCACTAGGGGAGGTGTTGGATGTAAATGCTTCTTCCTAATGTAGTTCAGAAGACACTAATACTCCCCTCTATTTCCCACAATCTTCCAATCTGCTCATTTAAAAGAACCTGTCTGGGCAAAAATCTGGGAGCTACCATTGCTGACTATTGAAGGATAGAGTGAATGACAGGTTCCAGGGATGTGGTCTTGATCCTGGCTTTACTAATAGGTGAGTGTGTGACCCACAAATCCTATGTACATTTAAATAGTGTCTTCACTTCACTGGCTGCATACGTGTTCCAGTTTTCTGACTCACAAGTAGTGGAGAAAGGATGAAGATGACTAGAACATGCATTATCAAAAAGTTAGCTCCTTTATTTTGTTTGGAACATGGTACCAGAGCATCCATAGTGAGTGCATTATCTAGTTTATGTTTATGTATATGCTTCCATTTAGCTTCTGGGTGTGAAACAGCATGTGATCCCATGTGACAATGTTGGGGAAATCACCGAGCATAACTGCTATCACATGGGGAGAGTCCATAGACTTCAGCAACTTGAGACTCACACTTGGTCAAGAGGGAACGAGTGGAGTAATGACAGCAATGTCTGAGCACACACAGACTGGACTGTCCAGTGTGTATGTGGTCATAGCATAGAGTGCTGCTGTGTCCAGATTCAGAATTTAGCAGTGTTTAATCACATCTGAATGCAGCAGTCTAATTGCCTAAGTGATTAAGTCCTTACTGCTTTACATTTGAATTAGTTCTTGTAATTCAGAACTAAAGAACTGGAAAGGAAGGGCACACTTTGGCATCCTTTCCTTAGATGCCAAGGCACTTTGTCCAGGCAATGCTGTTAAGTCAGTGCTGTCCAATCAGCAAGGAGAATAAGCTCTGAAGGGGGCATATCGGACCTCTGCTCTGCTTCCAAACAGAAAGTAAGGGTACCATACTGCAGCTGCTATCAGGGGACAGGCTTCTCCACTCAGGCTGTGGCTGCTTTAATAGGAAAATTGTAAGACATTGTGCACCTTTTGTTTCATTGCATGAGGAATGTATTTAACTGATTTAAACTGAAGGCTCAATTGGACTTTAAAAGAAAATACAATCAATAGATATTAAACAGCCATGGAAGACAATTCAACAGGTTCTTTAATGCCTCCCACCCAGCAAAGCATGCACACCATCCCTTTGCTTCCACACTGCTCCATTAGGCTACCGGGTGGAAGAAAACACTTTGTACTTCCAGGTATGGAGGAGTATGTATCTCGCTCCCCTTCCTCTCAGGTGCTTGGTAATTGGCCCATTGCTATCTCTTGGGAGAAGGGCATGCCCTCAGTCTTGTATAAGGTAAGTATGTGCTACTGGTAGGTCTGAAACAACGAATTGATAAAAATCGATTATAATCGATAATGAGAATTGTTTCTCATTATTGATTAGTTGATTTTCGGTTAGTTGAAGCCCTCGCCGCCACTCTGCTTCTCTGTTCTCCTCCCCGCTGGTGCCATCTGTATCGGCAGAGGCAGCGGTAACACAGACCACTGCAGCCGGCATCAGCGGGAAGGAGAGACAGCGGTGACTATGCATCCCCCCCGTACCTCTGCTGCTGCCCCATTCCTCCTCTGCACCCTGTGCCTCCGCTTCCATCCCCTGTTCCTCTGCTGCTGCAATATTCCTATGCTGCCCGCCCCATTTCTCCACTGCTGCCCCGTTCCTCCTCTGCCCACCCCATTCTTCCTCTGCTGCCCTGCTCAAATTGCAATAGCCAATAGCAGACTGGCTACTCCACCCGCCTACTGCCTGCTGTCAATCAGCAGAGGAGGGAACTGAAGGATATCAAACAAAATATCCAACAGCAGGCTAGCTATTGCTCCAAGTCACTGTATGCTGTGATTACATTCAGCTGCCTCAGCAGGCAGCTGTCCTTTCCCTAGCTACAGCTATTAAAGTGGAAAGGTGACAATAGAGGGGCTAATTAAACCCCTAATGTCACCTTAAAGAGAACCTAGGTAAAGAAAAGTCACTAGACTCTCTGTTTTGCCTGAGGAAGGAATCATGCGGTTCCTAAACGTCATCTGTGATGATGTGACATTTAGTAGTCAATAAATAGTGACTTGTAGTTACGCTGAAGTGCTAGTGACTTCTTTTAAAAAAAAATAAAGGTTACATAAAATATATATATATATATACACATACACACACACGGTGAGTATAGAAAATAATCACCCCCTTTAAAAACTGGAAATGAAGTCAGACACAGTTTTTGTTTTATCCAGCTGTATTTACTAGTGCAGCTTAGAACATCCAAGTGAAAGATAACACCAACATGCCAGAAAAAAAATTCAAAAACAGAATCACTGGAAAAAGTGTCACTTGTGTCAGTATTTTGTTGAACCACCTTTTGCTTTAATAATAGCTTTAGTCTGTTGGGTTATGTCTCTACTAACTTTGCACATCTAGACTTTGCAATATTTGCCCACTTTTCTTTGCAGAACTGCTCAAGTTCAGTTAAATCTAATGGTGACTGTTTGTGGACTGCAGCCTTCAAGTCATTCCACAGATTTTCAATGGTGTCTAAGTCTTGGCTCTGTCTAGGCCATGCAAGGATATTCACCTTTTTCACCTTTTATTATTATTAATAATAGACTTCACTGTGCTTCTAGGCATTGATAAAGCCTTTGACATTTTTTTTTATTTGTCCAATTCCCTGACTTGTGCCTGTCCACAACTTTATCCCAGAGATCTTTTGACAACGCCTTGCCACCCATAGTTGATTGTTAGCTTCAGTTGCACTATCAGGGACTGAAATGCTCCAGCAAAAGCTCTTTTCATGCTGAGCTAATCAAAATGGCCACAGCTGATCACAATTGAAAGTCAAATGGCTTTGTGTGCCTTTGAGAAGGTGATTAGCTACACCTGATTGAGTTTACAAGTCATTTTTTGGCGGGGGTGATCCTTCTTCCAACTCAGTGATTCTGTTTTTGAATGTTTTTTATTTTTTTTCTGACATGAATTAAAATGTCTAAAATAATACAATTATTTAAAAAGTCATTTTCAGTTTCGGCCTGTTGTGGTGCCATTCATTTCAATGGCATCCCAAATGCACTTCCCGTCCACAGTGCCCGCACTGGAACGCACGGTACTGTATTGCCCTGTGTTCCAGTGCAGTGCGATTTCCAAAAATGTGCATACCATTTTATTCTGAAGTAAACTTTGTAAACTAATGCTGCATTTGTGTATTATATTTTAAATAAATGATGGTATTATTTTTTTATCTGGGTTTCCTTCTGGTAGTACTGTAGCATAATATGCATACAGAAGATAAAAAGTGTATTGTTAGGCTTTATAGAGTTTTCCAATATTCTGACTTTCTAATACAAAACTTCCTCCAGGGACTTTGAAGCCTGGCTCTTGGAGCAAGATGTTACATGGTCCTTTGCAAGATCTTACATTTTTTGTGACTTAAAAATACAAATGTACAGTAGGCAAGACAGTAATTAGACAGTAATTAGCTTTCATACATACAGAAGAACAATAACAAAAAATGTCTCATTTCACAGGCCCTGAAATAATTCCCTTCAACATCTGCTTTGATGAGTTGAATCAGCACACTATGTAGTTGCATTCAAATCCTTAAGAATACTTTCTAATGCTCTCAGAGAATGGTCTGCAGGGGTTATTACATGCATTAAGATTGATTGTGCTGATATCGATTTCCAAGCATCCACCAGATGGAGACATATTATAATAAGGAAAAATATGAAAGGACGTGCAATTAACAGTAGACCATTACACTATCTAGGGCATTTCAGACAATAATTTAGGTCACAATTTCACATTACAAAACCATTAACAGTGTTCTGTGAAACAGCGAAAATCTTATCAGAAAATAACGATCATATAATGACTGATTTCTCTGCTTCAGCCTCTTGATTGTCCCCAACACTGTACAGATTGAATGCTTTCAGATACAATGTTTTTATGTGTTAACTCCCATTCTACCACTCTGTAATAATTTATATTTTATTATCCAGTTGTTAAAGTAGTGGTAAACTCTCAAAGTTTTTTTTTTTTTCCAATAATGAATCCAGATCAAACATATATACATTGCCCAGTAATGCATTGCCTAAGCACTACATCATGTCATCATGTTTCCAAACAGATGGCTCCAACTCTCAGCTTCACTTCCTAAACTTCTTGTCGGGTGCAAGATCACAATGGACTACACAGTCTTGAGGTGCCTTCCATATACTAGCTTGGAAGGGGGATGAGGAGAGTGTCTTACCTTGCTGTACCTGTTTGTTTGTGGGGACACACTCAGCTTAGGCCCCTTTCACACAGGCTGATCAAGAGAGGATCCATGCACGGATCCTCTCCTGATCACAGCAGTACGGACCAGATGTCACTGCTGTGTCAGTACAGTTTTTTTTCCTCCATCTTGTGGACCATGTCCTTTACATCAGATTACCCCAAATTCGGCTTGATCTGGTCTTGCGAAATGGAACACTGTTCCATTGCGAAATGGAACACTGTACGCCGTCCGGAGGCGGGGGTGACCGGGCGTAAATGGACGCACGCGGTTGCCCATAGACTTGCATTGGGCATCCAATCAGGTCCGCCTGAGAAACAGGTGGACCCGTTCGGAGCGCCATGTGAAAGGGGCCTACTAGCACACACAAGGATGTCTTCAACCGACCCCAGAAAAGAAAAGGAGCCACCCTAAAATCATGACCTAAAAATATCAGGGCCAGTGCTAAGGGACCAGCTGATTTTGCAGAAAACTAAGAGGGTTATTCACAAAGCTGCCAAAGGCAGCCGTGTGAGTAACCGACCCTAAGTGAAGTGGGTCGAACGCTGTTCGGCTATTCACTTCAGGCATGTAAGGCTGATTTCATCCGTACACCAACTGAAATCAGCCGTACATCGGCTTGCTTCAGGTCGGCCGAACATGCTTTCCCGAAGTGCAGAAGGAGTTCGACTCATTCGATCCAACATCTGGATCGGCTACCCGCTGCTGTTCGGCCTATTCTCCTAGTGAGCGGCATTCGGCTTGGCTATTCCCCACGGTACCTCTGTGGGGGCACTGATCTGTCATTGCAAGTGGCCGGAGCCAGCCGTGAGATGATGGCTGGCTCCGCCCAGCTGTCAATAGCAGGCTTTCATGCGGCCAGTGGCTGGCCTTTCGGCCAGCTTCGGATTTACCCTTGTCTCAGTCGTACCGAAGCATATGCTGTTCGGCGAACTTCGGGAGCTGTACGGGCTATAGTGAATAGCCCGTACAGCAGCCCTTCGGTTCTACTGAATCGAAGGGCTCCCGTAAACTGAAGCTAGCCGAAGGATCAGCCGTAGCTAGGGCTAGATCCTTCGGCAGCTTTGTGAATAACCCTCTAAAACTTTTAAACATCAAGAAGCAGCATCCATTGTAAGTGAGTCAATCAGAATTTGTAGTCTAAAAACCTTTTCTCTTTAATATCACTTTAACTGAACTTTTTTGGCGCAAAGCACTTGGGTTTTGAATGTTAAGGAGCACTGTCTTTAAAAGTAATTTAGCAGTATTTCCATAAAAAGGTAGGCCAGTATAAGATAAACAATACACCTTTGGAGTACTTTGAAGATGGTCTCTTAGTATTACAATTCTCCATAGTAATTAGAAGAGATGGAATAGAAAAGCTGAATGTATCCTATACAGAAATGGAGATATTATCATGTTCTCGCTTTGTTGTAAATAGATACAAAAAGTATTTGTTTGCTTACAGTGGAAGTGTAGACAGATATAAAAAATACTCCCATGAAATAGCTGTATGGAGTATATATGTATTTATGGAGTATATAAATGTATTTTAAGTAGTACCTCAATCTCTGTCTGTACAATGTTATTGTGATCTCCTGTAATTGAACATTCAGACTGGGAGAGGAAGGGGCAGCACTGTAAGAACCATAGCACTCAAACAATTATTAGGAGCTACAGAATCGCTATTATTAGTGGTTTTGTTACAGAAATAACTTGAATTGCTGTCCATGGAAGGCCTGTGTTCCATCAATTCCACTGATTTACATTTTCACAATTTTAAGCTTGCTACTGTACATAATCACTGGCTTCAGTAGGCACTCATATTTGCAATACTGCTATTGGAGATCATAACATTGTATCGGCAAGGAAAAACATTGTAGTCAGCTTCAGGAACATTTACAAAGAAAATACCCAGATTTGCAGCTGAACAAAACTCAAGCTTTATGTCACATGGTCCTTAACCAAATAAGCTTTACTGTATTATATAGTGCTTTGAACTTTAAGGCCCCTTTCAGACAGGTGGCCTGATGAGGTCCGCCTGTCAGTTTTTCAGACGGATCTGATCAGAAGCCCAATGTTAGTCTATGGGCAGCTGGATCTAAATGGACATGTGTCCATTAACATCTGATTACTCCTGATTCTGGCCAGGTCTGGAAAACCAAACAAAACAGAGTTCCATTTTGGCAGACCTGATTGTGATGGATCGTGGGGCAATCTAATGTAAATGGACACATGTCTGTTTACATCCCACTTCCGCTAAACCTAACATGAGTCAGGTAAGTCCAGTTTTTTCCTCCATTGCAAGATAGAGGAATGATTGGACAGACATGGATGTCACAGTGGGGACATCTGTTCCAAACTGCTCTAATCAGCATCGGAACTGACAGACACCTGTGTAAAAGGGGCCCAAAAATAGGAGGTTTCTACTTGGGGCAGAGGATACTGAGAGGAGAGAGGATACTAATAGATTTTGAACAAAATAAATCTTACAGATTATTCCATCCATGCTAAATAGTGTGGATGGAAGAATTCCCCCCCCCCCCCCAACACTATTTGACTTTTGTCGAGCTGGCGGGCCACCCACCATTAGAATTAGCTGATGCCTGTGAGTCGGCTGAAATTCTAGCAGTGTATGGCTTTAGTGAGCTGTTGTTCATTCACTATGTGGTCCAAGCTGTGTTGCTTTAATTGTAATGGAGAAAAGCTTGTGCTCTGAACCCTGTATAGTACCTGATAGGGGTGACTAGCTCAACACAATTACTATTTTTTGGCTGGTATTACAGTTTATAAATATAAGTAATTAAATTGTAATAACAGACTAGATGGAGAAAGAGAAATGAATGTGTATTAAAAAAAGACAGCGTTAGACCACCCTTAATTAAATCTTAAAATTTGTCATGAAGCTAACAGTATTCATGGTGGATGCACTGAAGATGTATTTACATTTATATTGTTCACTGGATCTGATGTGTTGGCTGTATCATGAATCTTTTGTCAGAAAGAGACATGGATATGGTGGATGGACACTATTTATGCTTTGAGTGATTATACATACTGATCTTTGATATGTGAAGTTTTGGGATTTTGCACTGATGACTCTTTATTAATTGTGTGTGTGTGTGTGTGTACATTAGTAGCTAGATTGCTAGATCATAAGAAGGATTCTCTAATATTTCAAACAGAGCCAATTATAAAAATCAATAGCATACCCCTTGAGAAAAAAAAATACAAAACATTGAATTTGAGATTACAGATTTATTAGTAGTAAATCCCCTGATTCAGAGTATTCCACAGTAGTTTACCATTTACTGAATCCAAATATATCTTGCCCAGCAAAATAAGGTTCCACAGGTTGAAGGGAAAAAACAAGGTAGTTCATACCGTTCTTTTACACACATAAAGCAAGCAGTGGTGAACTCAGTTTTATCTTTATAGAATGAAGTAGTAGGTGCAGTCTAAACTTATTGGTATGCAGTAAGGTAATCACTCTCTTGCCACTTTCCATAAGAACTGACATTTATGGGAATCTCACCAGAGACTCGGGCTTTGCATCTTTGAGATCCACAAGACTGTCAGTTCTTATGGAAAGTGGTAAGAATGTTATTACCTTACTATTTATGGATTAGCTTTTACTGCACCCATTACTCTATTCTACAGAACAACTTCAACTTAGGAGTTCACCATCAGATGCTGTGTGTGCGAAAAAGAATCATATGAACTACCTTGTTTTTTTCTTTTTGCCCCGTGGAACCCTATTGTGGTGTGCCAAATATACTTATATTTATTGAAAGTTAAACTGACAGGGGAATTTACTATTATTGAATCTACAATCTCATATGAAATGTGCTTTTGTTAAGGTTTGAGCTGTTGATTTTATACGATTGATCTGTACATAGATATTTTACCTGTGTTTTATGCTGATTGCCCACAATCGTACTTGTTTTATTTTTCATTTGGCAAACTATTCAGTACAGCATCCTGCAAAAGAGAATGTGAAGGGTAGGTTTGTAAAGTGTTTTTGTGCATTTAGAAAGGTGATATTTTAGCTAAACCTGTCATATCATGCCCTACTGACTTCATATATGCATGCCAGCTTTTAGCCGCAGCCAAAACTGGAACTCAGTCGATTTTTAAATCAACTTTTTGTCAAGTCGGTGTGAAATTAAAGGCATCCTATCCTGTGAGATGCAGTAACCAGTCAGAGATTTAGGCAACTGTAAGTGCCACCTGCCACCACTGCCTACATACAAGAGCCAGCAGTGGAGATTCCTCATCCACGTTGTTTTGAAAAAAACTTTCAGGGTTATTCACAAAAGGGTGAAGAGTCTGGAGAAGGCAGGAGAAGGGAACAATCTAGGGCAACATAGCTGATTTGGAAAAATTCTCCAATTCAGCTCACTTTCCAGTTCAACTATATTGTCCAAGATTCTTCACTTCTCCTGTCTTCTCCAAACTCTTCACCCTTTTGTGAATAACCCTGTTTGTTTTCCATTTCGAATAGAGTGCTGAAGGGGTTGGAACATCTGCCAGGTTTTTGCCATTAGAGAGATTCACCCTATCAATTCAAAATTTAATATGTCACCAGAACAGGAATAGAGAGGCAATTTCACTCACGTTGGAGAGATTTACTTTCACTTCCCATTGCAGTAGTTTTAACTAGGGCTGTGGAAATTAAAGATGAATTTCTCGATTAATCGTTAAACTTTTTGATCGATTCAAATTATTTTGATCGCTAATGAAAACACTCACCTCTCCGCCGGCTTCCGGGAGTCCTGTCGTGATTCGGTGACGTCACGGACATCGACGTCACCAGACTCCTCTCCCCTTCCCCAAGTGGCTCCGTCGGCTAATGAAGGGAAGCGGGGAGGAGTCCGGTGACGTGGATGTCCGTGATGGCTAACGAAGGGCAGGGGGAGGAGTCCGGTAATGTCGATGTCTGTGACGTCACCGGACTCCTCCCCCCTTCGTTAGCCGACGGAGCCACTTGGGCCGGTGAGTTTGCCCAAGAAACTTTCTGCACGAGCGCCAGCCAAGGCATTGGCCTATACACATACAGCACAGCAATGAAGTAATAAAATGAACTAGGATCACACTAATCCAGCACATTATTATTCTGAGTTGCCACACTCAAGCGGCCGCCATATTGAGTGGGGCACGTGAGAATAATAACATGCTGGATTAGTGTGATCCTAGTTCATTTTATTACTTCATTGCTGTGCTGTATGTGTATAGGCCAATGCCTTTAATATGCCAATTGCCTGGCTGTTATGCTGACCCTCTGGCTTCAATATTTTTGGAGTCATGAACCTAAAACAAGTATGCAAAGAAGACTTTGTGCATATTTGTTTCATGTCAGCAACTGAAATTGTGAAACCAAGAGAGTGTCAGCCAGTAACTACATTTTTTTAATACACAACTTATTTTTCATTAAGTTAATCTGCAGTGCAAGGGTTAACTACTCATTTTGGTCTACAGAGGAAAACAACAAAGTTATACTCACTCGATCCTCTGGGCCTTTTTCATGCTTTGAGCTTGAGAAAGGACCAGGCATGGTCCACAACACAGTTGTTGAGAAGATTGGAGCTACTTATTTATTTATTATTGGTATTTATATAGTGCCAACAATTTACACAGCGCTTTACATAGTGCACACCATTACATAGTTCACATCAGTCCCTGCCCTCAAGGAGCTCACAATCTAAGGTCTCACATGCAGGCATACAGGGCCAATTTAGACAGGAGCCAATTAAACTTCCAGCATGTCTTTGGAGGGTGCTAAGAAACCCATGCAAGCATAGGGAGAATATGCAAACTCATTGCAGTTAGTGTCCTGACCGGGATATGAACAAGGCAGAGGTGCTAACCACTACACCACCGTTCTGCCCTAATTACATTATTAGCTGCATGTTCCTAAAGAATGTAATAGAAGAGCTATTTTAAAGCACATCCTTTGTTCTTATCCCACCTACCCCCACCCAATCTGTGTATTTTGTTTAAATAAAAAAGCAATAAAACCTCTCTTTTTATCACATGACCATCCCATCCTTGCTGTCTTTCTTCCACTAGTGGGGACCAGTGCTTGGAAATTTCTCTATTTGCTCTCTGCTGCTCAGCCAACTGGTCTTTTGTTTGCCCCTTGTTGTGACTTCAGGCTAGATTGCTTCAGGAATATGTGAGGATCCTCTGGGGAAGATTTGTAGCAGCCTAGTGGGAAGTCCAACAGTATTATTCACAAAAAGAGTTTGGAGAAGGCAGGAGAAGTGAACAACTTAGGACAACATAGCTGAACTGGAAAGTGAGCTGAATTGGAGAATATTTCCAAATCAGCTCTTTTGGCCTAGTTTGTTCACTTCTCCAAACTCTTCACCCTTTTTGTGAATAACCATGCAAATGTATTGTATGACTTTTAAGTAAGTAATTGGGGCTTTTTGGTAGATTGTTTAAAAATCAGAAATATAAATTAGGTACAGGAGGGTGGAGCAGAAGAAGGGTTTTTTTCTCCATAGAGATAAGCTCTAAAGTGACACCAAACTCAGGAGTTAAATCCTAAAAATGCATTCAAGTACCTTAACTATTAACAAAAATGTTCCCTATTTGTAATTTTGTTTCCCGCTGCTCCAAGCTCTCTCCTGTGATGGACTACAATTTCAATACCAATTAGTAAACTAAGCGTGAGATTGTAGTCCATCATGGGAGCGAGCTTAGAGTTGAGTGTCACTTTAAAGTTTTGCAACAAAAATCCAGAGTGCAAATGACTTTGTTCCTTATAACATAGTACATTTTCATGTTATACCTTGTTATACTGGATAACACATGGGTGTAATAACACGTTATACTGCCCCATTCAAGCCACTGCTGAACAGACTTTAATTGCTGAAGATGTAAATAGCTCTGTAATGGAGGTAAGGGGATATGATAGTGGTGAGGATTAGGACAAGTGTAATTGTTTTTTATGTGTACCCTAAACAAACCAAGCATTTAACCCTTGCAGTGCTGGGGGAGCCCCACTACAAGGATCGTTCTTTTTTCCCAGAGTTCAGTATATATGGGTGAATGTAAAACTGCTGGACAAGTGAGGAATCTCCAACACATGCATGGGGAATTCTTTAAGAATGCATCTGCATATTAATACACCACAAATTAATTATGTGTAGATGTCTAAATTGCATGTTGTTTGTATGTCACAAGCAGCAGTTTGTCCAGGATTTGTATCTTCTGCCATTCACATGCCTGCTTAGCCTTTTTAGCTGAATCTTCTGCATGTCAGCATTGCTAATTTGGAGCATGTTGTTGTGTAGCTGTTTGCTTAGAAAGAAATGAAGGCTCTTTAATTGGATTCTTTTGGGTTCACATGTGCATTTTTTATTATACGACCCCTTTAAATTCCAATAGTTTTTCCTGACAAGTATTTTTTCTCTGTCCAACAGTCAAGTGAATCCATTTTTAATGAAGTTCCACAGCAAACCTAATATGTTAAAGCTGTTGTCAGCTTGGTTACCATAACCGAGTGTTGAACGTTAAAACTCAAATTCAGAGAAAATGTGTTGACCACACAGTGTGTGCATGACAAACCTCTAAATATCACAGACATGCTATAAAATATGTTTCATTTTGTAGACTGAAGTCATTATTTATTTTGAGCTATTCCTCTGTATACAAAGATAATTATTTTTAGACAGGAAACAGAGATCTGGAAAGCCTTCTGCTGAATCGAAGGAAAAAGAAAAAATATGTGTATCAAAATGGCCATTTACTAACTGTAACCACTAGTCAAAACACTGCTCTCGCTGTTGGTCCAAAGTTTGCTACTCTGTTTTCTGTCGTTCATTTTAGTTCAGTATTGCTTAGCCCTAGTGATGCTGAAGGTAAAAACAACCGTAATGCCGGAGTTTTGCACCTTTATAAACAAATAAAATATAAAATAAACTAAAAATAGCCCACGCTGCTCCCTATGTAACAACTCTAAACAATCAGCTGTGCTAAAGAAAACCTTTTTCACCCAATGAAATTAATAGATAAGCAGTGCACTCCACTGAAACATGTGATCATTAAATGAAGTATATACCAAATAATCAATTCTTAGCAATTAAATCAAATAATGTTTAAATACATATGTAAATTATTAAACAAAAGGTGAATAAATGTATACATTTAAATCAGTGCAAAAAATACTTTTAATTTCCATCAAATTAATACTGTGAACAACTCCAATCAATCTTCCAGTGCTCTTCCCGAAATGCTCTCAATTTTTCCACAGCTATTTGCTGTTACCTGGTGTATCCAGGAAAATTATACATTTGTGGAGCCTTCAATTTGGCCTTCATTTGGTAGTGAATATTAATGGATATCGCGTAATATTTTTATTATTTTAAAAAACTTCAGCTGTATTTATTCTTGCCATTACCATGACCAAACAACAATACAAAATAATTTCTTCTATTCCTGAGGTACATTTTTAAAAAATTATTTTTTCTAACTTTTTGCATTTTTATCATTTGGAGGTGACAAGTTGTCTTTATGGAGCCTGCCATCCAATACAAAAGATCGATCACAGCATGGTGCTCAATCTCCTCTGCAGCCCAGCTTCTTACAGCTGAGACAGGAAGCGATGTAAGTACAGTCCTCCTGTCTCACTGATCTGTATCACTGATCACTGTACAGCCGCCGAGATCACTTGTAAAAAAACAAGCGGCAGTTCCCCTGCTCTTTAGCCTTGTTTGCCCACATCAGGGCTAAATGTAGAAAAAAGAACACCTGCTTGGCACATGGAACCTCATGTCTCGGGCATCGGGCGATAAGAATTGTGCATCCCTGTGTACGATCTACAATCTGTACACTCTAGGCACGCGACACGCGACTGCCCGGTTCTTACACTTCCCTGTACTCAGTTAATTCCTGTCCACGAGGCCGACACTAGGCTTCCTTCCCTCTATCGGTAAGCGGCTTTCTCATATGGGATAAAGTGCTATTCTGGTCACTCTGCATCATTAACCCCTTTTCTGTACTGCTATTGCTTACTCCATACAAGTGAAGATACTCCATGCTGGTGTTTTCAGAGTAAAAAAACTTGCAGGACACGCATGCACATTGGTGTATGAAGGTGCAATGAACATTGGGAGATGTAATCTGTTAATAGCAGTACATGAGTCCAAATCATACGTTCACTGCTTAAACCTCAACTGGATACCATACACTTACACTATACCCCTAATACACACTATATTAACCACTTCAAGACCAGGTGTTTAGACCACCTTCCTGGCCAGGCCATTTTTCAGTGTTCAGCGCTGCGGTACTTTGACTGACGTTTATTCCATCATGCAACGCTGTACTGAAATTAATTTTATACCATTTTTGGGGGACAGATAGAGCTTTATTTTGGTGGTATTTAATTACCACTGGGGTTTTTTATTTTTTACTATAATTAGGAAAAATTACAGAAAATTTTGGAAAAAAAAATTTGTTTTACATTATGTTAGGAAACATTTATTATTAACCAGTTTTTTGGTAAAATATAAAAGATCAGGTCACGTCAGGTAAATAGACACCAAACATGTCAAGCTTTAAAATTGCGCGCACCCGCGAAATCGCAGAAAACTACAATACCCAAAATTGGCCATAGGCGACACTTTAAAAGTTTTTACCGCTCATCAGTTTAGTGTTATCAGTGATTGATGGCCCTAGACTTATTGCTCTCACTCGGACGTTCGCGGCGATATGTAACATGTGCGGCGTAATGGGCGCAATCGTCTTTTTTGCACGTATGCACTGCCCGACGCATGTTTGCATGCGTGTATGTATGGGTAGGGACTTT